>NC_089779.1:14469832-14474832 GCF_040412425.1 Macrobrachium rosenbergii
ATCCCCTGGACGTGGTTGCAGAAGGTCTGAAGAAACGAGGTGCTCGGGTTGGTATTTATTGGGGGGTCTTGATCGGTGCTGAATTATTATTGGCTGCCCGGGGCATGTACCCTCGGGCGGAGCCTATTTTCCCAGGTCGATGTGCGAGCGGCGTTGTAGTGCTGGAGATGAATGGAAGAATTTCGATCCTCCGATGCCGAATTTTGATTCGCACGTTCGCTATGGGGATCGCTCGGTACATGTCTCCTGGCTGCCGTGGGGAGGAGAAATATTTCCTGGTGGGCTTGTTTCATATGAATAGGGTTCATCTTCTGAATAATAATAATAATAATAATAATAATAATAATAATAATAATAATAATAATAATAATAATAATAATAATAATAATAATTCTTTGGAAGCTTGAATTTCATTTCAATAGCACCTGTGGTGGGCTTGTTTCATATGAATAGTGTTCATCTTCTGAATAATAATAATAATAATAATAATAATAATAATAATAATAATAATAATAATAATAATAATAATAATAATAATAATAATAATAATATTCTTGGAAGCTTGAATTTCATGCCACTGGTCCCTGTGGTTGGCTTGGTCCATATAAATGGTGTTCCTCTTCTGAATAATAATAATAATAATAATAATAATAATAATAATAATAATAATAATAATAATAACATTCTTTGGAAGCTTGAAGTTCAAGTCAATGGCCCCTGTGGTGGGCTTGTTCCTTATGAATAAGGTTCATCTTCTGAATAATAATAATAATAATAATAATAATAATAATAATAATAATAATAATAATAATAATAATAATAATAATAATTTTTAAACAAAAATGTTTTGAAATGTTCAGAGCAGTACAAAGCAGTAAAAGACCCTCGCAGGGCAACTCTTCTGAGCACTGATTTGTTCCGGCATACTTAGACCCTTGGAAGATACACGTTTGTTTGCCTGTTTGTTAACGATGGTATTAACGGCACAATCATGACAAGAATTCTGCCCATCACCAAGCTGATGATTTTGGATAATATCTTTATCATGCCGCAACCGAGTGCGTAAAATTGAATGACGAATGATCATGCTTTAACCAGTCCACGAAACGATTCAAGACCTTTATATTCAATATTATAGTAAAATAATTTATAACTTTTAAATGATGCTATTATAGTATGGAAACACGGGAAAAGGTTTCGAATTCGAGATTACCAAAGCTCTGCTTGTCATGAAACTGCAAGCGAATTGGAGAACAGTTTAGGTCAAAATACTTGCAGACTACACTACCCTCAAATTATCATCCATCTCTCGTACTAATGCTGACCCTTACAATTGCAACGCCAGATGGCTTGCTATCAATCAGTACATCTCGTCCTTATGTGCACTTAAGTTGGTATCTTAACTGAATATAAGCATACATGGTTAATGCAAGACAGAATTTATAAATCAATATCCAGCAAACAACAAAGAGAATTTTAATCTGGTATCCTTCATACGTTAATTTTTCAATATTTTTTTTTAATATAGTAAATTTTCAGGTATACTAATTTTCTAAATTCTCTTTTCAAAATATCAATAATTAAACGTTACTAAATTTTGTTTTATAGTTAATGTACAAAAATTGAGACAAAGCACTAGCCAATCAACTTTGTGTTGTCAAAATACCAACCCTTTGCCTATTATTATTCATTAACATGATATTTGGATTTCTCTTTGAAATTTTGATCTTTTAAAAATTCTAGTCTTTCAGCTTAGCGTCATCAGAATACCGTCAGTTAAACTTTACGCCCTAAATTAGTAGTCTTTTAACCTTTGTTTTCAAAACCTGGTATTCTAACTTTATCGCCATGAGGCGACTTATCATATGTCGTTATGAGAGAGAGAGAGAGAGAGAGAGAGAGAGAGAGAGAGAGAGAGAGAGAGAGAGAGAGAGAATCATAACTGGACCATATGAGAGAGAGGGAGAAAGAGAGAGATCATAACTGAACCTTGTGTGTGTGTGTGTGTGAGAGAGAGAGAGAGAGAGAGAGAGAGAGAGAGAGAGAGAGAGAGAGAGAGAGAGAGAGAGAATCATAACTGGACCATGTGAGAGAGAGGGAGAAAGAGAGAGATCATAACTGAACCTTTTTGAGAGAGAGAGAGAGAGAGAGAGAGAGAGAGAGAGAGAGAGAGAGAGAGAGAGAGAGAGTTACGATTTGGTAAACTGGCGTTACATTACCGAGAGATAAAGAGAAAGGCCCCAATTAACCAAGCCTCTTTCTCCCCCCTTGTATACCCCCTACCTACTACCAACACCCGCCCCCTCCACTTATTCCTTCTTTGAATCCTCTTGAATCTCATTTCTCCCCCCATCATCAACATCTAATCTCCAGGCTCCCTACGTCTTCCTCCAAAGGATAATACCAGTCTAATTGCTGTAGCTTAGCATTCTATTTATCTTATTTCTCTTTCAATTCTACGCCGATTCATTTATCCATTCTTCTTCTCCTTCCATGACCTTGGATCACAATCTATATGTTTACGAGAAATTTCTGATGCCGTTTTTAGTTTTCTGTAAAGGAAGACTACTGAGATGGCTTTGTCTGCCCGTCCGCATTTTATTCTGTCCACACTTTTTCTGTCCGCCCTCAGATCTTAAAAACTATTGAGGCTAGAGGGCTGCAAATTGCTATGTTGATCATCCACCTTCCAGTCATCAAACATACCAAATTGCAGCCCTCTAGCCTCGGTAGATTTGATTTCATTTAAGGTTAAATTTAGCCATAATCGCGCTTCTGGCAACGGTATAGGTTAGGCCACCACCGGACCGTGGTTAAGGTTTCATGGGCCGCGGCTCATACAGCATTATACCGAGACCACCGAAAGATAGATGTTTTAGGTGGCCTAGATTATACGCTGTAGCGGCTGTACAGAAAACTCGATTGCGCCAAAGAAACTTCGGCGCAATTTTTACTTGTTTATTAATATTTCCAGTGGAAATGATGGTTCGTTGAAGTTTGTCAAGAGGAATCATTTGCCATTATCGTCATACACTTCTTCTTGTTAATATTATTCACATTCGACTTATTCCCTTTCCGTAATTTACAATGGAATCTCAAACGTCCAAGCGAAGATGCAATGAATTTCTACCTTAAAACAGTTCCCCTTGCATTTTAATAACTTACTTATTTTTGTCTATGTATTTATTAATTTGCTAATTTATTTTTTATTTTCAATAAGTGGTCTCTTCTTTCTGTATTTCCCATAACTTCTGTTACTTCTTTCTAATGAACACCATATTCTTTGGAAGAGTGAATGTAAAGTCAATGGCCCCTTTTTCATCTTCTGAATAATAATAATAATAATAATAATAATAATAATAATAATAATAATAATAATAAAATCTGGAAGCTTGAATTTCAAGTCAATGGCCCCTGTGGGCTTGTTCCATATGAATGGGGTTCATCTCCAGAATAATAATAATAATAATAATAATAATAATAATAATAATAATAATAATAATAATAATAACCAGGTTTTCCTATATTCACAAAAAAATTCACTATGTCACTATTTACCACTCACTCTCCGTCAGCCCGTCGCCCTTTTATACTTCGAACAAAACATATCACTCGCTCCTTTGCAACCATGGAAATCTCACATGTCCTCTTTCACGCCAACTCTGACATATCCGCCCCCAGCCTCTACCCCCTTCTGCTCCCTGCTCCGACCTCGCATCCTTCACCATTACTCTCTCTCTCTCTCTCTCTCTCTCTCTCTCTCTCTCTCTCTCTCTTTCTGTTTCGCAGCTAGAGTAAGTAGGTTAATTTTGCAAACGCCTCCCTTGGCATTTCATTATTCTCCTCCGGTTTGTTCTCTCTCTCTCTCTCTCTCTCTCTCTCTCTCTCTCTTTTTAATCCGTGTTGCGAGCATAGATGAACTCATTTGGCAATTACCTCAACTTTTTCAACCGTACAGTTCTAGACTAAGGAGGCCCCCCGGGGAGTGGGAAGTTGGGGGGGTGGGGATTTAGGAAGGAGGGGGAGGGGGCAAAGGAAGGAGGAGGGTAGGAATAATCTCATCAGTGACTTAAAACAGACGAGTTTGTCTGTTTTTTTTTGATGACGTGGAAGTCTGCTTACGAGAATTTGTGACATAAATTTAGCGTGATATTTTAGCAAAATCAATAACTTTTTTATAAAGTGTTTTTTGATTGTTAAGACTGTTGACTGATTTTAGTTTTCTGTAAAGGAAAACTATTGTGCCGGCTTTGTCTGTCCGTCCACACTTTATTCTGTCCGCACTTTTTCTTTCCGCCCTCAGTTCTAAAAAATAAAAACCACTGAGGCTAGAGGGTTGCAAATCCACCCACCAATCATCAAACACACCAAATTCAGCCTTCTAGCCTCAGTAGCTTTTATTTTATTTAAGATTAAATTCAGCCATAACCGTGCTTCTGGCAACGATATAGGATAGGCCACCACCATGCCGTGCTTAAGTTTCATGGGACGCGGCTCATACAGCATTATACCTAGACCACCGAAAGATAGCTCTATTTCCGGTGGCTTTGATTATACGCTGTACAGAACACTCGACTGAGCCGAAGACACTTCGGCGCATTTTTTTACTTGTTCCTAAGTGTTTTTGATTGCTAAGAATGCTGACTGATTTTGTATGTCATCGACGCTGTCAAGTGAATATTACCTTAAGCCAGTAGGGGTTCTTGCTACAATGAGCAGCCCGTCTTCTAAAATAAAATGAAGACTTATTTCGAAGCTATTCTATCTTTGTATGATTATACTTTTTTATAGCATCGCATTTATAACATCATACAGTTGTTGCTTTATGAAACATTTCTTGAAGTTCATTCCCATAACTTCATTAACAAAATCCTGTCAAATTCCATCAACAATAAAAGGATTAAATAAAAGTGGTAAGATTTTTTCATAATTTTTATTTTTGCGATTTAATTCACACTACATCTTGAAGCAATAGATATAAGTATTTACATCAAGGGATT
>NC_089779.1:14477332-14502332 GCF_040412425.1 Macrobrachium rosenbergii
TATATATATATATATATATATATATATATATATATATATATATAGCAATGTTGCTATTTGAATTATATTTGACGGATTATCCTGTTTTAGGATATGAGCTCAAAGTAGGTATTGCATCAAAAATTTAAGACAGCATTCGATTGAGGGCATAACACCCTCCCCCAACAAGGTTAGCAACTCAAGAATCAATTCCTGACCTACAAAAACCCCTCCACAAAAACGTCTGCCGGTCTCTCAAATAATTACATGTTTTACTTCTTTAAAGGTAGTCAATGTTTGAATCTCATAGAGTCATCCTACAACCTTTTTGCTTAAAAACCGTTTATCTGTTCTTGAGTTATCGCGCTTGCGCCCTCACACACAAGCGCAGACGGACAGACATGGGTTAAAACTTGATCTTCAGAGCAATTGTCAAAGTGAGCGACAACTTGGCTGACACTATATTAAAATGTAGATGCAATACTTGGAAACTCAATTAATTTTGACAAATCTTATTTCCCCTCGCGGAAAAAGGCGAAAATATTTAATCCAACGAATGGGGAGATGAGGACAGACGTTCATGTGAATATTTTGGCAGGGTAAAAATAAACAGAGTTAATTTGATATAAAATCTACGTATATCTGGTTCAGTCCAGCGGATAAATACAGAGGACCTTAAGTAAAATGGAAAAGAACTAGTGATATAATTATCAAATTTACCAACAACTGCTTAAGAGGGCTGAGAATGATGTATCAAATAATGTCTCTTAATCTCTCAAGAAAATATAAGTTTATCGTAAAATATGTATGTATGTATGTATGTATAAATGTACGTATGTATGCATGTATGTATTTATGTATATATGTATGTACATATGTATGTATATATATAGGTGTTTTTATGTGCACATTTATTATACACACATATAAATATATATATATATATATATATATATATATATATATATATATATATATATATATATATATATATATATATATATAAAGAACAAGATTACAAAAAGTAGAAGGACATTGTTCGACAATCAGATCAGGCAGAGAGAACTTGGGGAAACAAACAAGTTGTGAGTCTAGATTTTTCTAAACCGCCAATACACCGAACAGTAGTCGACTGGGTCAGTGTAAGATCCTTCCCGGTAAAAATATGCGGAAATACCACTACCTGTAAAGAAGATAAGCATTAACTTTACTCTTATAGTGTTTGTGATAAACACAATACTTCTAAAAACCAGTAGTGAAGATTAAAGGCCTAGATCTTTGAGAATTCGAATGGAAAAATTGAATAATTGCAACTGATAACTGTGACTTGATGTATAGTACCTCCTGATCTCTATTATGGCTTGGAAACATGAGTCAGGTGTAATAGCCACAATGCCCTCTTAACTCCTCAAATTCTTCACACTTTTTGGATACGCTTGTCACTATTATTATTATTATTATTATTATTATTATTATTATTATTATTATTATTATTATTATTATTATTCAGAGGATGAACCCTATTCATATGAAGCAAGCCCTCAGGGGCCACTGACTTGAAATGCAAGCTTCCAAAGAATGTGGCGTTCATTAGAAAGAAGTAACAGAAGCTATGGGAAATACGGAAAGAAGAGATCACTTATAAATAAACTAGCAAATTAATAAATAAATAGAAAAACATGTAAGCAAATAATTAAAATACAAGGAGAATTGCATTAGGGCAGTATTGCATTGCACCTTCGCTTGAACTTCTGAAGTTCCAACCGCACGACTTCCTCTGGGAGGCTGTTCCACAGTCCAAAGGTGTGAGGAATAACGGACCTCTGGAACTGAGAAGTTCGACAGCTGGTGCTGCTGTTCAGCGAATCTGGTTCCTCTCGACAGGAAAAAAGGGGACCAGGGATCAATTGTGACTGAAGAGTTCCAAGTAAACGCTGACGGTCTTAGTCTTGGAGTGGTATGGTTCAGGTACCTCATCACACGATCCAAATATTTATGGGATAAAAACTTAGCACCTCTGTTGTCGTAAGGCCTCCTGGATGATGTCCGAGTACCTCTGTACCAAGGTCTTGGTATCAGTGCTATTCCAAGTACATCTAGAATGATATTCCAGTGATAAAATCCAAATATTTATGGGATAAACACTTAGTACCCCTGTTGTCGCAAGGCCTCTTTGATGATGTTCTAGTACCTCTGTACCAAGGTCTTGGTATCAGTACTATTCCAAGTTTATCTAGAGTGATATTCCAGTGATAAATTCCGAGTCACGATAAATAAACGATGCCAAGAAAAATAAAATCACTACGCAAGTCTTATACCTAATTTGTCTCATCATTTCCTTTTACCAAAATAGGATGATTAAGCAAAAAAATGTAATGATATAAAGAAGCAAATGAAATATTACATAAACATCGAGATACATTTCATAGCCGTTTCAACTGTCCATAAATTTTTGAAAAGACGAAAAAGCAAATTTTGAAAGCAGGAAAAGCAATATCATGAATGATATTCATTTAATAAAATTGCTTGAATCGTTGTGAAATTACATGCTCTTGCCTGACATAGCAACTTCAGATTATATTTGTATTTTCTTAAAGTGAAAATCCCTTACAATATATAACAGGCTAATAAGTGCATACCGGTGTATACATTTTGAAAGAGGCCAATAACGCAAGAAAGAGAGAGAGAGAGAGAGAGAGAGAGAGAGAGAGAGAGAGAGAGAGAGAGAGAGAGAGAGAGAGAGAGAGAGAGAGAATTACCTGAAAAGGTAATGCATTTCCTCACCTAGGCTACCCGCATCAAGATTTCCCACGTGTGGTTTCTCTTTGTAGAGAGAAAACTAGAAAACTATACCCGAGAGAGAGAGAGAGAGAGAGAGAGAGAGAGAGAGAGAGAGAGAGAGAGAGAGAGAGAGAGAGAGAGAGAGAGAGAGAATGACGTCCAATGATATTACCAGAAAAGCTAGTTGCATTTCCTCACCTAAGCTAAACAGCATCAAAACTACTCCAGCTAGGTTCTCTTTGTAGAGAATAAAAAAAACTATACCCTAGACCCCAAGAGAGAGAAAGAGAGAGGAAGAGAGAGAAAAATACATCCAAAGTTCAAGGGAATACTTCAAACTCTTCAAAGAGGATGGCCACAGAAAAAAATATGGGGGAGGGGAACCCTTTTATGGGGCAGTTTGAGAAAAATGAGCTTAAAAGTACTTCAAGAACTAGCCTCTTTTACGACAGTTTATCGGAACAGACTTTGTACTTTTCACCTGAAAAGTGGAGAACATTTTCCTGCGGTCAGTCGGTCTTGTTAGATAACCAGAAGAGTTCCATTTTAAGAGGATCACAAAAGTAGAATGAATGGTTGCCATTCTAAGTACAAAAGAGGGAGACTTACAATAAAGTTTCGATGCAGAATGATAAGGAATGGGTGTTCAAATGAGCAACAAAGAAAATGTCTTATATGTACACAAATACAGTGTATGTGTATGTATATATATATATATATATATATATATATATATATATATATATATATATATATATATATTGTATATATACATATATATATAATATATATATGTATATATATGTGTATGTATATATGTGTGTGTATTTATATATATATATATATATATATATATATATATATATATATATATATATATATATATATATATATGTATGTATACTGTGTATGTGTACTGTATATATATATATATATATATATATATATATATATATATATATATATATATATATATATATATATTCTTCAACATGATACAAAAACAAACAGAAACCTGCAGAGGAGAAGCTGAATCTAATCCACAAATGATGAGAGAGAGAGAGAGAGAGAGAGAGAGAGAGAGAGAGAGAGAGAGAGAGAGAGAGAGAGAGAGAGAGAGAGAAGCAAACAAGCAAGCAAGCAAGCAAGCGAGGAGGAGAGAGAGAGAGAGAGAAGAGGCGAATCGACTCTATTAAAAAGTTGGAAAAATCGCCGTCCATCACCCTGTGCGACATACCTTTTAAAACTCCCGCCCCGTGTTCGTTTTTTTTTTTTTTACTTTTTTTTTTAACTCTTTTTCCGCTGTCCTCCAAGTTCTGGAGGATCCATCCCAATAATTCGATTAGAGAGGAAGCTGGAATATGGCATTAGCGATGCTAAAAGGGCAAATGTTCCCTTTGCTGTGACTTCGAAGGTTGGTTGATGGATCGTACCTCAGTATAAACACTTCACTCTGGCGTTAACAATGTTTGAGATTATTTTAGGGTAATAATTTACACTCAAAAGTACTGACACGAAATGTTAAGAACCTCTTTATTGAGACAAACAATTATTCTGTTGTAGAGTTGAACGCCTTTTTATCACCCGGACTTACCACGCAGAATAGTTTTTTTATATGATAATATAGTACTTTTCTACGATAAAATAGTACTTTTCTTTGATATAAAATAATGTCAAATCTTTTTAATGAATTTGACTTCCTGCGTATATCTGACACTAAGTCAGCTAACTGAATAAGGGTCTCACTTATCAGCATAGCTGACAACAAGTCAGCTAACTGAATAAGGGTCTCACTCATCAGCATAGCTGACAATAAGTCAGCTAACTGAATAAGGGTCTCACTCATCAGCATAGCTGACAATAAGTCAGCTAACTGAATATGGGTCTCACTCATCAACATAGCTGACAATAAGTCAGCTAACTGAATAAGGGTCTCACTCATCAGCATAGCTGACAATGAGTCGCCTAACTGAATATGGTTCTCACTTATCAGCATAGCTGACAATAAGTCAGCTAACTGAATGAGGGTCTCACTCATCAGCATAGTTGACAATAAGTCAGCTAACTGAATATGGGTCTCACTCATCAACATAGCTGACAATAAGTCAGCTAACTGAATAAGGGTCTCACTCATCAGCATAGCTGACAATGAGTCGCCTAACTGAATATGGTTCTCACTCATCAGCATAGCTGACAATAAGTCAGCTAACTGAATAAGGACCTCACTCATCAGCATAGCTGACAATAAGTCAGCTAACTGAATAAAGGTCTCACTCATCAGCATAGCTGACAATAAGTCAGCTAACTGAATAAAGGTCTCACTCATCAGCATAGCTGACAATGAGTCGCCTAACTGAATATGGTTCTCACTCATCAGCATAGCTGACAATAAGTCAGCTAACTGAATAAGGGTCTCACTCATCAGCATAGCTGACAATAAGTCAGCTAATCGAATAAGGGCTTCACTTATAAGCGTAGATTACAAACACCATTACATCAAAATGGCCAAAGTTACCTCTCGGTGTCTTTGCCGGTTGGTTAGAGTCCGGGGGTCCACATTAAGTTTCCTATTCCCTTTCTCATCTCAGCCTACTTAGGGGCAACAGCCCTTGCTGGCATAAGGCTGGCTCAAGCTAAACCAACCAATAGCTTTCCTACCCCTGAAGCTCATCTTCTACTGAGAACTTAGAAGGAAGGAAAGTACTCTATAGAATTTAGGCCGAAGCGTTGGGACCTATGAGGTTACCCAACTCTGAAAGGGAAATTGACAGTAAAGGTTTGAAAAGTGTATCAGGAGGAAAACCTCGCAGCTGCACTCTGAAACAGTTGTTAGAGAGGGTGGAAAGTCAGATCGAAGAGAAAGAATATGAATGGATGTACAGTAAAAGGAACGTAAGAGGTTGCAGCTAGGGGCCGAAGGGACGCTGCAAAGAACCTTAAGTAATGCCTACAGTGCACCACGTGAGGTGCACTGACGGCACTAACCCCCTACGGGACAGAGGACATGGCAAGAGTTTTTTTTTCTGATCAGAATTTCCTTATCAAGAAGCGCGTATCAGGGACTTATTTCTTAATTAGAGACAAAATTGTCTCAGCATTTACCAGGTTAAACTATTCATTAAACTCAGAATTGTTTAACATACTTGAAGTAAAGAGTGTGCATGAATGATCAAAGAGTGTGGCTAACAAGTTCATGATATCTATTTTATTATTATTATTATTATTATTATTATTATTATTATTATTATTATTATTCAGATGATGAACCCTATCCATATGGAACAAGCCCACCAAAGGGGCCATTGACTTGAAATTCAAGCTTCCAAAGAATATTATTATTATTATTATTATTATTATTATTATTATTATTATTATTATTATTATTATTATAGAAAATGATGATTTTACTATCAAGGGGACACTGAAAAACTTAAAATTTTATTAAAAAAAGAAAACTAGAAAAATAAAAAAAATTAATACTTTACTTTTCAAGATTTTTTTACAACATATATTTAAATTATATAAACAAAATAATAAAAATAAAAAATTAATATTTAACTTTTTAAGATTTTTTGGGACAACTTATAGTAATAAATAATAACTCCAGTTGACTAGCGCAGCGATTTATATATCTGGTAGATAGTCGACTGTGGCAGGTTGAAGGCAAGATGCTGAAGAGCATGCGGCTAGCAACCTCATCCCCAAAAAAGATTGCATACGAACCGTGAAAGTGACCATCCAGTCTACGAATAAATACCCGCATGGCTGAAACGGTAACTTCAAAAATTAGTAATAAAAATAACAATTTCGTCACCAGTCTTAACCGTTCTTATATCTACAAGACTATTCTATAATAAAAGATGTTTCTTTTCTATAATAATAATAATAATAATAATAATAATAATAATAATAATAATAATAATAATAATAATAATAATAATAATTTTTTCATATAATAATAGAAAAAATCCTTTAACACGAAAATGTTGGAAAATTAATTATGAATATTCAGGCGGGGGAGGACCGGAAGTTCTCATCAAAGGCCCTTATGAAGCTCGGCGCTCCTCCTTCTCCTCCTCCTCCTCCTCCTAGGGGTAAACTTCCTCCCTGATTCTTCCCTTCTTCCCTAAATCATCCCGAAATGAAATTCCTCATCAACATTTTCCCTTCCTATTTTTGTTTAATTCTTCTATGCGGCTCTGAGCTGAGATACAGGGACCCAACCTCAGTCGATGAGTCACCTGGAGGTAATTCAATTTACTTTATTTGTTAATTGTACGGAAAGAAACAACAGGCTTTTGTTTGGAAGCAGAGAAAAAATATAGATTAAACGCAAGAAGGTCTCACTTCAAAGCTCTGCTTGAAGTCGATTACAAAAGTGGATAAAAGGGAATGAATGTAGGAGAGGTATGAGGTACTCATAAATTAGGAGGGAGAAGTTTATGAACAAAAGATACACTATCTCTCTCTCTCTCTCTCTCTCTCTCTCTCTCTCTCTCTCTCTCTCATATATACTGTATATATATATATATATATATATATATATATATATATATATATATATATATATATTATATATATATATGTGCATTATATATAAATATTTATATACATGTATATATTTATATATATATATATATATATATATATATATATATATATATATATATATATATATATATATATATCAGAAATAGGTCCAGATCAAAATAACAACAGTGACATTTACGATCATCCCCAAACTGCTGAACATACATGAATGCGCACAATTTATTTTAGAGCTGAAAGTGAGCAGAAAAAGACACTCTTATAATTATTCAACGGGAATTTCAAATGAAGATCAGTAAGAATAGTATATAATAATATGGATCCACTGAAAAAAAACAAAACAAAGGCGTTAACATACCGACAAGAAAAACAAACAAAACCTCGAATGACATTTCCCATACAGCAGACACACTGAACACACTTTTACCTAAGAGACATACACACAGACAGACAGAGACACACGCGCGAGCACGCAGGAGCGCAGGAGGTACTCCTAAATCACGCATCCAACCACTACCTTGACAACAGGCCTGAGAGAAAGGAAATCGTACGAGAGGGGAGAGTGAATGTGGGTAATGTGTCACAGCAGAAATATATCGCAACGTTTATCATGCAAATAAGAAAGATTAAACAACACAGCCCCAATACGCAGCTATTTCTCACCCCCGGTGCTGTGGTCGAGGAGGGAGGGGGAGGGGAGGGAGGGGGTTGGAGTAGGAGGGGAAGAAGAGAGAGAGGGGGTGGTGGGATTAGGAATATTTCTGTCTTGCCACCACCGTGATAAATCTTATTATTTTGGGGGATGTTCCTTCTCCCTCCTCCCCCACGTCTCCCCTTTTTCATACGTCTGACTTTACCGAGATACGAAAGGTACCTTGGGGAGAGAGAGAGAGAGAGAGAGAGAGAGAGAGAGAGAGAGAGAGAGAGAGAGAGAAATGATGGGTGTTGTTTGCCTGGGTGATGGTGGAAGGTGGTGGTAACATCTCTCTCCTCCGCCGCCTCCTCCTCCTCCTCCTCCTCCTCCTCCTCCTCCTCCTCCTCCTCCTCCTCCTCCTCCTCCTCCCTCCGTTATTCAAAAGATGAATCGTTTCCTTTTTACCTGAACTATTTATCAGATTCAACAGCTGCAAGCTGGTCCTGTTTTTCACTTCCCTTCCAGATTTTTCACGAGCATGCATCAAGATTAAAGTTTTGGGGCTCTATCTTGGCCTCCTACTTTTGCTGCTGCTGATATTACTACTACTACAACTACTTCCACCACTACTTACTACTACTATTACTATCAAGTTTTCACTGCTACAAACACCAATACTACTAATTTACTACTACTGCTACTATTACTATCAATTTTTCACTGCTACAAACACCAATACTACTAATTACCTTTGGGTGCTGCTTTTACTACTGATAATGTAGAAATCAATTAATGATTGCTACCTCTATAACTAACATTTTTGGTCTACAAATCAGTAATGACTGCTACTTCTAAATCTATCACTGTTGGTCTACAACACCTAAAACAGTCAATTTTAGAAAGCTACAGCCATCTTCCCATCAAGAATTTGTAACTTCTAATGCTACAAAACCTTCTTGGGCTGCTACAACTGCAACAATTACTACTAGCTATTTTGCATTACTGCTAACACTACTGTTGCTGTCACTATAAATCACTAATCTAAAGATATTTGATGTCATTTTGTAGAATTCAACGTTCCTACATCAGGTAGAGACAGATATATTACTTTTTGTTTTAAAAGATGAACTCACTGAAAATCAGGATTAAAAACGGACTGCAATATGTATATATATATATATATATATATATATATATATATATATATATATATATACATATATATGCACATAAATACATATATATATATATATATATATATATATATATATATATATATATATATATATATATATATATGTGTGTGTGTGTGTGTGTGTGTGTGTGTGTGTGTACATATGTATCTACTTTTCTACCTGACTTCCCAATTACCAGATATAAAACAACCACTGAGACTAAGCACACCGTAGTATAAAACCCACTTTTACAGCAAACCAGTCACTCTCCCGCCTAGATATTCTATTTGCCGCTTTACTTTCATGAAAAAAACTTACACACACACACACATATATATACACACCTATCTATATTTGTGTGTGTGTACGTGCGTGAGTGTATATGGACTGCCACATTCAACCTCTAAGTACAAAATCACGAATAGACCCTCTGTATATTAATATGCGTAAAATATGAAGGACCACATGCAGACACATAAACACATTTCACTGGCACCCCGAGTGCGTCCCATCCCATAACCCAAATCTGGGACAATAAAAACAAAATTCTTTTTCCCGATCCACTCACGTTTTATGTACAGTAGCACAAGTTAGTAACGGCGCTGTGAAATGGCCCCGACAGGAAGGAGCGAGGAGGAACACAGCAGTTCCGCACCAATTCCGAAGTAGCGATAAGTAACGTAACTTTTTCCGTGTCGAACAAACCGGGAAGAAGAACATTATTTTCCCCCCCCGCCTTATTTGCATACGATTTCTCCTTTGCGGGCTCACGGAAAAACGAAAAATAAATAAGGCTTTTGTTTCAGGGCTTATATTGTGTTCCTCGGCGTGAACATTGTTCTTTTGTTTTGTATTCGACTGCGTAGGTAAACCTTTTCATAGATGATTATCAGGTCCCACCGTTTCGAATATGCTTTCTCTCTTACTTTTCATAATCTACTGGTATTGTCGGATCGAAAGATGGTTAAAGAATGAATATAAAACCAGAAACAAAAGATGCACACACATATATAACTATATATAAATAATATATATATATATATATATATATATATATATATATAAAACTATATAACTATATATATACATACACATATATGTATATATATACATATATATATGTATATATATATATATATATATATATAACTATATAACTATTTATATACATGCACATATATATGTATATATATATGTATATACATGTATATATATATATATATATATATATATATATATATATATATATATATATATATATAATATCTCCTTAAAACTCAAAAAAACTGATGGCATGCTCACAAGTGAATATCGTTCGTAGTAACCATACGCGGCAACACCTGCCACGACGGATAAAATAGAATAAAAAAAATTGACTCATAAAAGAAGGAGGGGAAGAATAAAGAAGGGGTAAAAATTATCATTTATTATACTTCCTGATACATACGTTGAGTCAGTAATTATATAAGAATGAAAACCGTTAATTAGTAAAAGAAAAATATTTTCTCATCCTCTAAATGAAACTTAATAAACATCCACAAACAGAACTGAGAGAGAGAGAGAGAGAGAGAGAGAGAGAGAGAGAGAGAGAGAGAGAGAGAGAGAGAGAGAGAGAGAGTAAAACTACAAAATAAAATATCACTGTTTAAAAATAAAATATCACTGTTTGAAACACGATCTGTGTCGAATAAGCGCACAGCAGATATAAATAATTAAGAAACAATGGTTTAATTTTTGACAAATTTCATGAAAAGAGATTTTGAAACAACTTAGTAATTATTTCTTTAAAAAACGCAAATTTCAACAGATCGCCTCTCCATGCGAAAATAAATTTAGCCCATTACTATTTTTTTCTGAATTTTATAAATAAAGGTCTGTAATATTTCTCTCTGAATTTAATAAATTAAGATCTGTAATATTTTTTCCTGAATTTTATAAATAAAGAATTGTACTATTTTTTATGAATTTTATGAATAAAGATAAGTAATGTTTTTTCTTAAGTTTTATAAATAAAGATCTGTAATATATTTTCCTGAATTTTATAAATAAAGATTTGCAATACTTTTTTCTGAATTTTATGAATAATGAATTGTATTACTTTTTCTGAATTTTATAAATAAAGATTTTTAATATTTTTTTCTGAATTTTATAAATAAAGATCTGTGATATTTTTTTCTGAATTTTATAAATAAAGATCTGTAATATTTTTTCTGAACTTTATAAAGATTTGTGATTTTTTTCTGAATTGTATAAATAAAGATTTTTAATATTTTTTCTGAATTTTATAAATAAAGATTTGTAATATTTTTTTCTGAATTTTATAAAAGAAAACTCGTAATATTTTTTCTGAATTTTATAAATAAAGATTTGTAATATTTTTTTCTGAATTTTATAAATAAATATTGATAAATGGCTATTCTGACTGGAAAGCAGACTTTGAGGAAGTTATCTAGAACTCATAATAAACATCTAATGAAAAATTATTGTAAGAATTGCTATGCTACATATAATTCAAAATAATAAATTTATTATTCAAAACACACCTCTTCAAATCGATCTGACGTCATTTACTCTTCAAAGACAAAGGAAATATTTACAGATGCCAGAAATAATCATTAAAAATATCCAGAAAAAAGTTAAACTGAAAATTATACAAATTTGTCTTCAATCTTTACCACATCAAACTTATATTAAAATGATTTACATATAGAGAATACACGAAATTACGGATGAAATTTAACCCTACATCTTATGAACATTCAAATGAAAAGATACGACAGGAAATATTTTGAAGATCCATGAAAAGATATATTTGAATAAGAGAAAAGAACTGTTTTGTCAGTGTTTGGAAAAGCCTTAAAACAATATTCTTTAAAACCAAGAACAACAGCTTTATAAAGAATGCTCCGAAAAATATCCAGATGATTGTTTAATATGTATAATTAAAATGAACGACCAAATCAATATATTACTTATTTGTGGACATCATGATTGTATATACCTCCAGCAAAGAGAGAAGAGAGAAAGAGAAGGCAAAGATAATAAGAGGATACACACGGCAAAACCTCCTTTTATAAATACCAAAAATTCGCAGCGGGCCATCTGAGAGAAAAACAAAAGTTTCCCCATTATCCCCGCACAGGAACTAAACAAGACTTCTATGTTAGCCTCCCCAAAACGAGCCGGAAAGTGCCAAACACGCAAGATGAGAGAGAGAGAGAGAGAGAGAGAGAGAGAGAGAGAGAGAGAGAGAGAGAGAGAGAGAGAGAGAGAGTGAAACATTCTTTTAGATGGGACACTGCAGTCGAGTGAAATGAAACTTATCAGTAACAGCCTCGATTAAGAGAGAGAGAGAGAGAGAGAGAGAGAGAGAGAGAGAGAGAGAGAGAGAGAGAGAGAGACAGAGACAGAGAGAGTTTTAGGGAAGCAAACTCGATATGATGCATTCTTAATTTAGAGAGAGAGAGAGAGAGAGAGAGAGAGAGAGAGAGAGAGAGAGAGAGAGGAGGCACAAACTGGAGGGAATTTCTGACAAGCTAGCTCTCTCTCTCTCTCTCTCTTTCTCTCTCTCTCTCTCTCTCTCCTAAATGCTTACACTCTGCAATGCTGCGTAGCCGAGTTCTCAGGGGCATGTGGCCTCCTGCAACGGCGTACGCTAAAGGATTAGTACATGAAGTATGATCCTCGGGAAACGGACTAAGTTGGAGGAGATATTTTGTGAGCGGGTATTTCTCACTTTCTTTTTTTTGTGGTGGGGGGAGCGGAGGGAGGGAGGGGGAGGGATTGCCTTGAAGGAGACATCATAAATCACGCACACGCACACGCACACACGCACACACAACTAAGCGATGCGAACAGCTGACACATAACCTCAGCACAAATAACTCCTTGCATGCATATTCATATGTATTGACTGTTTATACATCTGTAGGAGCAGATTGGCATATGGAGTGCCTTTAATCATCTTTGAAGTCATCCTATATAAGGAAAGGAAGCTTACTGGTAAAAATCTATAGAATATGCATATTTATGCATTAATGTATATATATTTACATGGATTCATAAACTATTCGTCTTAGCATACGTTTGTGAAGAATCACTGAATATGCAATTTATACATCCACATAAGTATGTATACATATACCCTATACTTACACAAGTAAACAGTAATGTATGCATATCTACATGCATTAATAAACTTATTTGTTTTAGTATACATTGTTGAAAACCACTGAATACGCGGTTTATACATCAACGGAAGTATGCATACATATAGCCTATACTTACACACGTAAATAGTAATGTATGTATATTTACATGAATTCCTAAACCTATATGTTTTAGTATATGTTTGTTAAGAATCACTGAATATGCAATTCATATATGCACATAAGTATGCGTACGTATAGTCTACAAATACGGAAATTATAAAGTACGTGTGTGGTAATGCTTAAATGTCTGTCTGCCTGTCTCTCTAAAGAAGCCCATGTGCACCGAGAGAGAGAGAGAGAGAGAGAGAGAGAGAGAGAGAGAGAGAGAGACCCCCGAGAAATCCTCTTCCCAAAATATCTCTGTAACAATCTCATCACACACATAGTCCCGTCCCCATTACATCTCATGGGTAACAGTAAAACCTAATATAATCCACTTCTGGACCATCCCACACTACTACCCTCTCTCTCTCTCTCTCTCTCTCTCTCTCTCTCTCTCTCTCTCTCTCTCTCTTTGCCGCATGGATACCATTGATCACTTCATCCTGGATTCCAAATCTGGCCCGTCTCCCTGTACGTCTCTTTGCCCCCTTCCCCTAAACCCACCCCCAGCGCCCCCTCTCCCGAAAAGATTTCGGTTTTATAATGCTCCTTTTCCCAACTCTCTCTCTCTCTTTCTCTTTCTCTCTCTCTCTCTCTCTCTCTCTCATAAAGACATCCTAAAGAGGACCATCCAAACATCCACCATACACAGTCGTCCCAAATGGCTGTTAGTGTCCTCCTCCAAAACATTTATGGGGAATGTCAATCTTACTATTTGGTGTCTCTCCGGCAAGAAGACTGCTGCTTTTGAATTTTATTTCGCACTAGGGTGGGCCAGTGACAGAATTCTTATTTTTTTTTTCTTTACGAATGAATTAGCATGCTTAAAATGAAATCCATTCTAAAAGCGGTATTTCTTTTGGTCTTACATGTATCAAAGTTGAGCAGTTTTAGATTTGTAGCCTATGCATAATTTATCATAACATTATTAAAAATTATATAATTAAAGATATTATCTTTATCAATATAATTAAAGAGACTACCCTTATGAAATACTTAGAACCACTCATTAAACTATAAAGTAAACAGAAAAAAGTATAAAGAAAATATTTACAATAAAAAACTGAAGCAGAGAAATTACAATATATAAGATCAGAGTCATTACAAAATTAAGAAAAAAAGACTTAAGTATTTAAGGTTATGCTGCTAGAAATTCCGAATACTTACCACAAATATTAAAATCTTCTAGATTCACATACAGTGAATACATGGCAACCCCATACCAATGACATACGACATATTAAATTTAAAGTTATAATTATGTATTGTATATCTATCTATCTATCTATCTATCTATCTGCCTATCTATCATCTGTATATATAAATATATTTATATTTATATCTACATATTCACAAATTTATATATATCTATATATCTTAAATAAATATACCAACAGGTTTATAGGCACTGTCTTGAATGTAAAAAATATATATATATATATATATATATATATATATATATATATATATATATATATATATATATATATTATATGTATAGTATATATATTATATTTATATGTATATATGTATGTATGTATGTATGTATGTATATATATACATATATACATATGCAGTATACACATACATATTTCCCCAAAGCAGCAACATCACGAACGAAGCCCAAACATTGCCAAGCGTCAGACGGATTAAAATCTGGCCTTCACAGGAAATTACCAATGAAGGATGAGGAATCCTCGTATGTTTTGCCAAGGGCCGTGATCCCCGGCAGAAACTAGATTATCCTTCGACGAAGCTTAAAGGGTCGACTCGGGAGATCCCGAAAGGAATCTGGAACTACTGCTGCTGCTAAGCTGACAAGTTAATTCGGGAGCTAAGACGGAGAGGGCCATCTTTCACAATCATTCGGCGATAGAGGAAGGACACGGCAGCTCGTTGAATGCTGGACGAAAGGTGCTTCGGCAGAGATATATAATAAGAATGATAATATTTAAGATGTTACAAAGTCAAAGGTCACTGTTGACTAAAAGTATATAATGAAGCTTAAAAGTCACCCCCAAAAAACGCTATTTACACGACAAAACCATGTACTTGTATTTACAGGCTTCTGAAATCTTGATCACTAGTAAATTTACAAATGAGCAGGATTAAGAAGTCTGCTAATCAAATATATGGTTTTATCGTGTAAACAGTGTTTATAATACATATACATAAACATATATACATATATATTTATGCTTATACTTACATAAATACATGCATACATATGCATATATATTATATATATGTATGCATATATATGTATATATATAATGTATATATATATATATTTATATATAAACACATATATACATACAAATAAGCATGTTTGTGTATACCAGTCGATACATATGCAAATGGACCCTCACTGACATTTGCAACCAACTCTCTCTCTCTCTCTCTCTCTCTCTCTCTCTCTCACCGGCAGAGTTCTGCAAAGTTGCACATCCGGCGGTGACAGTGCCAGGCCAGGCGACCGGATCGAATATTGAGTGGACAATGACCGGATTATAAAACAACACATGATTGTTATTAACATTCATACGTAATCGTTCCCCGTATGAAACGCGATCCGGAGACGCGAGAGATTCGCGTATCTCAAAAGCTGCGTGTAATCTGTTCCTTTACCGAGCCGAATAAGGCCTTATTAGATGTCGAATGTGGAATATGAAAAATATGATATTAAATACAAGATGGGGGAGAATATAGCATCGTGGTAATAGATACTAAGAAACTATTTTAATGGTTACTTGTTCGCGGTTATCTTAACGTGAAAATATCTTAGTGTGAAAATATCTCAACGTGAAAATATCTTAGTGTGAAAATATCTTAGTGTGAAAAAATCTCGATGTGAAAGTATCTTAATGTAAAAATATCTTGATGTAAACATATCTTAATGTGAAAATACCTTAATGTGAAAATATCTTAATGTGAAAATATCTCAATATGAAAAAATCTTAACGTGAAAATATCTTAACGTGAAAATATCTTACCGTGAAAGTATCTTAACGTGAAAATATCTTAACGTGAAAACATACTAATGCGAAAATATCTAAACGTGAAAATATCTAACGTGAAAATATCTACCGTGAAAATATCTTAACGTGAAAATATCTTAGCACGAAAATGCCTTAATGTGAAAATATCTTAATGTGAAAATATCTTAATGGTGACGTTTACTTGTCAAGTTCGTTTTGCCAAGGAACTTTAGTCTTTTAAAAATATTATGCAGGAAGGGAAATAACGATTATAAGAATAACTATTAATCACATTGTTTGGGGATATCATTCACCATACGAAATTAGTTAATCAAAAAATGTAAAAATAGCCGAAAATACAAAAAAAGTGAAATACATATATTTAAAACCTTAAGGAAAAAATTTAATAAAAATAGTTTTAGGAGATGATCACCATTCTACGCATGAAGATAAAAGATAAATAGGAAAATAAAACATAAAGACACCGGTACGGAAATTAGAAAAATGAAAGGTTACCAAAGATGCATAGACAGGAAAAATGAAAGCTTACTAAAGACACATAAATAAGAAAAATGAAGACTTACCAGAGATACATAAATAAGAAAACTTGAAACTGATGCTTTTAAAACTCGAGGATGCATAGGTCTTAAGAATGAGATCTTACCAAAGATACGTAAATAACGAAAATAAAAATTTACCAGAGATACATAAATAAGAAAACTTGAAACTGACGCTTTTAAAACTCGAGGAAAAAGGGAGTAAAAGTTTTACAAAATATTTTATTACAATTTCTAAAATGGACTAAAATTACTCGACCCACATCCTTAACATTAGGAATAAAAAATTGATAAACTAGAAAATACAACATGAAAAGTCTACAAACACGAAACACATCCAAACATAAAACAAATATTATACAAAGTTCACTGGGAGCTTAACAAAACGGGGAAAAAAACCACTTTACCCAACTTACTTATTGATAAACTAGAAAATACAACATGAAAAGTCTTCAGACACCAAACACATACAAATATAACAAAAAAATACTATACAAAGTTCACCGGGGACTTAACAAAACGGAAAAAACCGGCTTTACCCAACTTACTTAGTATGCGGTCAGCGGGCCGTGGTAGGTGTACTATTGAAACGACTAGGAATGTTTTTTTTATTATTCTTTTTTTTACCCCTGACCAGAGCAGGCATCAGCCGCTCAGGGACAGAAGGAAGGCTAATAAATGTTGTGAAATGAGAAATGTTGAAATATTTATTTTTTTTGTGAAATGTTAAAAGGAATACTTCGTTGTGAAATGTTGAAATATTTGTGTTTTTCGTGAAATATAAAAAGGAATATTTCGTTACTTTGTTGTGAAATGAGAAATATTCAAATGATATTAATTTTTCAGTGAAATAGCAATGTTTATTTATTATGCGAAATACTAAAGAGGAATATTTCGTTACTTGGTTGTGAAATGAGAAATAATGAAATTATATATTTTTTGTTGCAAAATGAGAAATGTTGGAATGGTGTTTATTTTTTTTGTGAAATATTAAAAGAGTATTTCGTTACTTTGTTGTGAAATGACAAATGTTGAAATTATATTTATTTTTCTGTGAAATGTTAAAATGAATACTTCGTTTATTTGTCGTGAAGCAAGAAATGTTGAGATAATTTATTTGTTTGGTGAAATATTAAGACATTTCGTTACTTTGTTGTGAAATGAGAGCAATGTTGAAATAGTATTCTTTGTGAAATAATGACAGGAATATTTCGGTACTTTGTGAAATAGGAACAACTGAAAACATATATTTACTCTGTGCGAAACGAAAAATGTAATATTATTTAGGTATTTTATTGTGAAATAAAAAATACTGAAATAATGAATAATTGCATTATTTGTATGCTGAGAAATACCGCAGTAACATCTTACAATTGCTTTGTAAAATTTAAAACTTTCGGATCTGTTAAGAAAAACAAGTAAGAATGAAATAAAATTTGGGCACCGTTTCTGAAATTTAAACTAACTGCGCCCACGAAGTTGGAAGCGGGCAATGTTCTCACCAGCGTCTGTGTAAAAAATAAATAAAATAAAAATAATAAAATAAAAAAATAAACGTTTTTGTGATTCGTTCAATGACTGGACAGACTGAGAGTATAACTGCGTTCTGGGCTGGAAATGGAATCTGTTCATGAAGAATTTTTTATTTTATTTTTTTGTGAGACTATTTGGGACAACTTAAACCTTTTTTCTTTCAGAAAGGACAACACTGATACAAGCTCGCTTTACTCAAGCAGTTTATGAATATTAATAGCGTGAGCAAAGCAATTTAGAGTGAAGCCTTCAGTCTTTTGTTCTTTCAAAAGCCGGCTCACCTTTCGCTAATGCCTATGAGAGCTTCAAAAATTATTATTATTATTATTATTATTATTATTATTATTATTATTATTATTATTATTATTATTATTATTATTATTATTTAGAAATACTCTTAGTGACATGAGTCTTACAATGGAGAAACAAATCCACAGTTAAGTATGTGTACAAATATATCTAAAAATATAGCTTAACAGAACTTTCAAGAACCTTTTCGATTCCCCTGATTGAAGAAGGAAATCGTACGGATTCTCGAAAATTCTCTGTTTAGATTTATTTCTAAATATATTTGTACAGTTACAAAACTTTGGATTTCTTTCTATATTATCATTTCTAATGAACAATGCAGAACGACGTATATTCCTAACTCAAGGCGTACGAAGAATCTTCACAAAATATCAAAACAACTTCCAATGAAAATAGGTACAAGCACATGGAACCTTTCATTCTACGTATAAGGAAATAAAATGGATCTTTCTATACATTTCTCTGAAAGTCTGTCAAATATAACTGATGGCCACATGACCCGGGAATAAATCATTTCCGTTTTTCACTAGGTGTCAAAGAGTAGAACCATTCATTAGCCCAGACAGCAGTGTTCTGTAGAAGAGAAGAAAAACACTAGAGAGTAATGGAATGGAATATAGAATTTAGGCCAGAGGCCAAGAGCTGGGACCTATGAGGTCATTCAGCACGTCTGAAACGGAAATTGAGAGTGAAGAGCTTTTAAAGGTGTAATATGACGACAACCTCAAAACAGTTGCGCTGTGAAACCTCTGTTTTCCAAGTTCAGTTTTTCACACTGTCGGCCAGGCCATATAAACACACTAATCCAGGAAGCTACAAAACTTATAGATTATCCTCCACAAATTATATCTACTAAGGAAGCCTTGAAAAACATAGCATTAAGTAATACATTACAGCACAAAAGGAAAAACAAAACAAAAAATAGAAAAAAAACCTTCATAAAACTTAATTTCGGACTTATTGGAGCGAAGGGACCAAGGAGGCTAGAACAGTCCCCAGCCTAAGACCCAAAAATCAATCCCCCACCCTTCCCTAAGCCCCACTTTAGCCAACCCCTGGTCCAGCCCCCACACCTCTCCTCACCCCCTCCCACCCACTCCCTTTCCGCTATATGAAAGGGGATATTTTTCCCGGCGGCGGTGGAAAGCGAGTGAGTGAAACGGGTTCATATAGCCAGTAAAGGTAAGACAAAAGACGACAGTAACAGTTATGACCATTGGTATCAATAAAGGCCCCCAGGGGCCGAGATTTACCACCGGGCAATAAATAGGCAATCCCCAGACGCGATTGGTACGACTGGCGTTGTAAACGATTGGGCGTTTGAAATCTTATTTCGGCATTGGGTGAGGCCATCAATCAGGCCTGGCGTAACAATGCGCTGTTGCAACATAACCAGTGGCAATATTACCCCCTCCCTCCTCCATTTCCCAACCCCACCCACCCCAACTCACCCACACCCCTACCCCCAAAGCGCAATGATACCCCACCAAGATCACAGCAGTAACGATCGTACATACATAAATACATAAGTCATCACTAAGGAGATGAGATTCTCTGACGAAGGCGCCGGCGAAGCTGAAAGGACGCCGAAGTCGACAGGGGCAGCGAACAGGAAGCAGTGAGGACTGGGCATACCTCCGCCACAGCCAAATGGAATGTCTAATTTTTTGTTTTAGGTAACAGTAAATAAATCGCAGCCTATATCATTAAAGCTAATCGTGATTTCTATGGTATTGGCTGCAGATATTTACCGTCAGCACACACACACATACACACACACACACACACACACACACACACACACACACACATATATATATATATATATATATATATATATATATATATATATATATACGTATATATATATGTGTATACACACACACACACACACATATATATATATATGTATATATATATATATATATATATATATATATATATATATATATATATATATATGATACACAGTTGATCCTATTACTTTCAAAAGCCTTTAAAACACATACACATACACACACATACAACTGAATTTTACAATCAAGATTCTCTCATATGTTTCAGAGTTATCAGCAAAGGAAAACAAAGTAAATAAAGTCAAATAAAGTAAATTAAAATAAAATACAATAAAATACAATAAAATAAAACAAATTGGATAAATGTTCATATCTCGTAGCGCTGCTAAAGATAACGACAAATTCCTCCGCCCACATCCGGATCCACCTTCGAATCTTGCTATCTAGAAACATCCAGCTCGTGTATATAGAACAAACAGAAAATGACTCTATTTAGTAAAAAAAAAAAAAAGACACACACACACAGAAAACAAAACACACGCGAAGAAGCAACGGAGGGTTAAAAGCTATCGGGTTAGAGATGATACGCAGGGTCCATATATCGCCGACTCAGCAAAAGTAGCAGATGATCCGATTTCACGAAATGTTTCACCGGTGAGAGAGATTTGATCTTGAGGGGTGACCAGCGGTGAAAAACCCCATCCCTTTCCCTCCCTGAAAAAAAAGGGGGGGGGGATGCACCCTCCCGTAGCAGGACCTATCAGAAAATTATGAGGTCTGTTCTGCCACCGGAGGATTTCATTGTTGCTAAGGCCATGTTGATAAATTGGCGATCTGAGTATGGAAGCAGTGAGTCCCGCTCACCCGGCCCCCCCTTCGGAAAAAAGTGGGGGGAGAGATGCACCCTCCCGTAGCAGGACCTATCAGAAAATTATTAGGCCTGCTTTACCACAGGAGCAATTTATTGTTGCTATGGGCATGTGGAAAAATTGGCAATGTTGTACCGTGTAGGAAGCACTGGGTTAGCTAAAGGTTGCAAGGTCAGAGGTCGAATATCTAATTTGGAAAATGCTAATAAACTCGAGGACTTTCGCCCAATTTGCGTTGTGGAATGTCTTCTAAATGTGTCGTCTGTGTCATATCGATTAAATTCACACTTAAATATCTGCATTGAAGTCATACAATAGTATTTAGGCTTCAATTAGATCTACTTCGCCTCTTTAGTGATCTGAAATTAATTCTCTTTATTGAATAATGATACGGAAAAGATGCACAATATAAGGTAAACTTAGATGGAACAGTAAGTTTGAAAATTAAGCTTGTTTTGCAAGGAGTTACGTACAAAGAGCAAAATTCGCAAATGTTAAATCCCCAGTTACCAGAATATGGGTTGTTTAAAAAAATGTATTACCAACAATGTACACAAAAATGAAATTGCAATCAAGACAATATCTTTTGGACAACGACCAAGGCAACGAAATACCTTATTTATTGTCTACAAAGGAAAATTAATTGAAAAAAAATAAAAATAAACCCCTTTGAAATTGAACGAAATACCTTATTTATTGTCTACAAAGCAAAATTTGTTGAAAAAAAAAAACGAATAAAACCGTTTGAAATTGAGATTTCGTTGAATACCGCACGTCAAAATGTTGCATATTCCATAAACAATAAATAAAGCTGAGACTACACACCATATATACCATAAAATTATTTTTGAACAATGAATTTCAATTCCAAGATTTAATCTAAGAATTCTCTAAGTCCTCGTCCTCCTACTCCTGATAACAGTTAGGCTGTACTTTTTAGAAAAGCAACAATGTGGCTGGCAGAGTACAAACCTAGCCCTGAAGAATGGACCCCTATCTGTGCATTTGCATTTATAAAAGAAGGTCGAATATTCTAATTCATAATTCGGAGGTAGCACAGAAAAACGGTTCAATCAAAATATTGCGCAGCTCTGTTAAAGAGGAAGGAATTACGCAGGTAATAAAAAGGAGACCAGAATAGTCTTTTGGATATTGAAAAGCCACCAAATAAATTACAGGAATCACGAGACGCAGGGGACACAAGACAAGCTTTTCGGAGTCATTAGTGAATTGGATGAAAAACAAACAAACAATAAATAAAAATAAAAAAAGTAAATAAATAAAATAAAAAAAAAAGGAAAATATTTTCGAGCTTCCCAGGGTCAAAAGTCAATTGGATGAACAACAATCAAAAAAATAAAATATTTTCGAGGTCACAATTTTCAGTGCAAAGACGAAACGAAAAACGCCTACTAAAAGCATCGCCTTCAGTAAAAGGCAAATTAAATGCAGACTATCGGTTAAATCTTAGACAGATGATCTCTGAACAGAGATGTAAGGCAAGATGCGGTTAAAAATAAATTTTGAGGGAAGTCTTAAAGCATTTATTTTTGAAACTCACTTTTTCCTTTCATTTGAAGCCAGAATGTCCAAAAAGTTCTACAACTCTATTGGCCGAAATTCTCAGCCATCAGCAAATATTATATCTACATTTCCATATTCTTTCGGAACTTTATAAAGGGCTACTTCAGAGGTAGATTTCTCTCTCTCTCTCTCTCTCTCTCTCTCTCTCTCTCTCTCTCTCTCTCTCTCTCTCTCTCTCTCTCTCTCTCTCTCCACCACACTGAGTTACATGGAATTTTGCTTACAGAAAGATGGACCAGTGTAAATATGAAACATTTGAACAATGAAACAACACCACTGAAGGAAACGGTTCTTTAAAAAAAGTATAATTCGGTCATAAATCTACATATACATTTTTATCTATACCAAAAATACACAGGAAAGCAGTAAATTACTTTTTCATCCCCCTTTAGACAAGCAAAAAACAAACACGAACTTAAAATAAGAAAAAAAAAAATAATAAAGACGACAGCTTAGCACGTCTCATAACGTCAGGTCGACTCTACCTACGCTACAAGTCGATCGATATTTCAACAAAGGCTGATTCTGAACACTCCCCCAAATTAGATGCTTGGTTTCGTTGTCTACTCAGCAATCTTTAAGGTTAGGAAATTTATGGAATCTACTTGAGAAAAACCTCACTGACGGCACTGTGAAATTTCAGCACAGTAATGAGGTCAGCTTAGAATAGGGAATACAGTATGTACAGGATTTGTAACATTGTGAGGACAATATTGTTATATTTATGAAACTTATAAGAAAGGAAAAATCTGGATGATTTGAAAGTTACATATATATACTAATCCTGGCAAAGAAAAAAATTTTTATCAAATTTAAATATTAAATTATAATTATGCGACTAGCGCAACTGTGTGTGTATATATATATATATATATATATATATATATATATATATATATATATATATATATATATATATATATATATATATATATATATATATATATATATATATATATATATAATACTGTGCATGTCTTCTATATAGGAAAAAAAAAACATACCAGAACACATTAGAATTTTCAGAATTCTTAATGAGAGAGAGAGAGAGAGAGAGAGAGAGAGAGAGAGAGAGAGAGAGAGAGAGAGAGAGAGAACTACTTACGTTATTTTTTAAAGGAACTATGATCTCACCTCGAAATCTCGGGTGCTAGTAAAAAGCTTCAGACTTTCTTTTATTACGCCCTAGACTTTGAGACTTTTAATGCATTATCGGCCATAGTTTATGACTCAGGAAAAAAAGTTCTGACGATTCCAGCGGAGTCTGTCATCACCATTGGGTCTTTAAGTAAGCATAAAACCATTTTATGATTGAAAATGTCGATATAAACTTTTTTCCATTAAAATATAAGCATATTATCTTTGGAGGGGGAGATAGAAGGGGTTTTTTTTTCTTCATCGTTTCCTGTACTGATAATATTAGAGTGGTTCTTCTCACCATCTCTCTCTCTCTCTCTCTCTCCACTTCATACTCAGTTCATCAGTCTTATGCTAAGGCAATGATCAGAATAAAGAAGAGCAAATCTAAATAAAAATACCAATATAATTATATATATACATATATATATTTATATATAAATTTTTTATATATATGTATATATATGTATATATATATATATATATATATATATATATATATATATATATTATATATATATATATATATATATATATATATATATATATATATATATATATAAATATGGTTTAACTAATATGTGAATCGAAACAATACGACAAATAAAACAAGATCGGCAAAAAAACCTGAAAACTTCTATAAAAAAAATCTTGCGTAAAATCCGCCCAAGTTTTTCAGCATCACGTTGTTAAAACTGAACAACTTATAAAGAAACATGTAAGATAAGACTGTACAAAAGATGTAAAACTAAACATAGCAGTGAAAGCTGTTCTGGTATTCGTCTAAACCTGGGGGATTTAAGGCAA
>NC_089779.1:14507332-14527332 GCF_040412425.1 Macrobrachium rosenbergii
TATATATATATATATATATATATATATATATATATATATATATGAATGTCTTTTCCTGTAATACTACAGTGTAATATGAATATAAGAAGGCCCATAAAACACTATTTAAACGTTGAAACCATATATTTCAGGCACTTGCTTCTGTACCCTGTTCACTGGTAGAATATGGACAGGTGGAAAGTTACAATGGTATATATACAAAAACATAAAGGTGTGGCCTTGGGCCTCCGATGGTATGGAGGTGGCGTTTCTTAAGAAGGAGGAGAATGACCAAATTCCCTAGTGGTTTTGGCCTCATTAGCTCCCGTTTGGGAATTTGGTCATTCTCCTCCTTCTAAAGAAACGCCACCTCCATACCATCGGAGGCCTAAGGCCACACCTTTATGTTTTTGTATATATCCCATTGTAACTTTCCACCTGTCCATATTCAGTGGTGAACAGGGGCACAGAAGCAGTGCCTGGAAATATATGGTTTCAACGTTTAAATAGTGTTTTATGGGCCTTCTTATATTCATATATATATATATATATATATATATATATATATATATATATATATATATATATGTATATATATACATACAAACATAATTGTATATATATACATTATATGTAGATGTATAAGTGTATATATATATATATATATATATATATATATATATATATATATATATATATATATATATATATATATATATATATATATATATATATATATATATATATATATATATATATCCATTTTCTTAGAAACCATCAGGTACAAAATTAGCTGATGAATATAACTGAACTTCAATAAATAAATATATATATATATATATATATATATATATATATATATATAATATATATATATATATATATATATATATATATATATATATATATATATATATATATATATTTAAATTAAGTATACATGAAATTCTAAATTGTCTCTACTTCAGCAAACCACTTGACAATCCAAAAATCAAACCGCGCAAAAATCAGAAACTCGGAGAACACAGAAATCCGAATAATTTCATTTCGCAGAGTCGAAACGACGGAAATCCTTCGCAGGACAATCAACCTCCTCGTGACGACCGCCCACCACCTCCTCCTCTCGCCGGCGAAAGGAGACGGAAGACAATTCCCTGAACAGGCAGATGGGCGGAAGGGCGGCCAAATACTTCTCTCTAGACTTTCTTACAGTGAAGGCTCTTTCTCTCTGTCTCTCTCTCTCTCTCCGTCGCCTGTGTGCTGATCGCCCCCTCCCCACCGACAGGGGTCAAGGACCCCCCCACCGAAAAGGGGGCGTTAAGGACCTCCCCCTGCTTTCTTCTATCGCACCCCTATCGCACCCCCACCGACAAGGGGGTCAAAGACTCTCCCCCCGGCTTTCTTCTTTCTCACTCCTGACCATCACCCCCCACCGAAAAGGGGGTCGAGGACCCCCCACCAAAAGGGGGTGAAGGACCCCCCACCCAAAAGGGGTCGAGGACCCTCCCCCCGCTTTCTTCTATCTTACCCCAGACCATCACCCCCCCACCGACAAAGGGGTCAAAGACCCCCCATACAAGAAGTTGGACCCCTGCCTACCTCCATCCCCCTCCTACCGAAAAGGAGAAGAACCCCCTGCAATGCTTGCTCCCCATCTCAACCCCAGACGCCCCCAACTTGGATTTCAAGGAAACCCCCGTACTTCCAGACCATCCCAGATCCCCTCCCCCTCCTCGACCGACAAGGATGTACCCCTCCTCCCCAACAAGGAGGTCAAGGACCCCCAACCTGTCTACCTCCATCTCACCTCTAAACCTCCACCCCCCCCCCCAACAGAAAAGAGGTCAAGGACATACTAAAGGTTTCTTGGAAACTCACAACTAATTCCTTGATATAATTTTCGGGGATAATTTCATTCGCAACCGCCCGCCCCCAGCCCGCCTCCCCGCCCCACTGTGCGGTCGAACCTGTTTCCAACGACGCTACAAATGATGGAATGGTCTCGGAGATGAAGCACAGGCTTTTGTAATGGGTGAAGGAGCGAATTACGTACAGTTGCGAATGATGATCGACGTCATTAATTTCGCATGAATGAATGGGCACGCTCACGTATACACATCTATGCATAATACATATACATATACATATATATATATATATATATATATATATATATATATATGTATGTATGTATGTATATGTATATATATATATGTGTATATATATATATATATATATATATATATATATATATATATATATATATATATATATATATATATATATATATATATATATATATATATATATATATATATAGTGTATATATATACATGTGTAAGTTAACAACGAAATACTGCAAAACAAGTAAGAAAAGGTGAACGAAAGGAAGAATGAAAAAAACAAGTTAATAACGAGGCAAAAAAAAACAAAAACATGAAACCCATTGAACAGCTTATAATAAGCACAGCTATAAAAGCTCTCGAAATAAAAAAAAAAAAAGCTTTCCTCTTACAAGCAAAACAATGAAGAAAAAAATAGGTTAAAAAAAACAGAAAAAAAAGATACGCTGTTAGGGGAGGCAAAACGCCTTCTAAAGATGATTGAGGTAGGATACGATGATGGTGAATTTATTATTATTATTATTATTATTATTATTATTATTATTATTATTATTATTATTATTATTATTATTATTATTATTCAGAAGATGAACCCTATTCGTATGGAAAAAGCCCACAAAAGGGGCCACTGACTTGAAATTCAAGCTTCCAAAGAACATGGCGTTCATTAGAAAGAAGTAAGATGAAGTAAAGGGAAATACAGAAAGAAGAGATCACTTATTAAAAAAGCAAAACAAAAGTTAACAAATTAATAAAGAAGTAAATAAAAATGTAAGTAGGTTATTAAAATACTAGAAGAATTGTATTACGGTAGAAATGCCTGAAAAATGAATTAAACGGTTTACAGCATACAAAAAGAGAAGCTGTCTACAAAATGCGCTGAGGTGATATAGAAAAGTAAGTAAGTATAGCTTAGTTTTACCAGACCACTGAGCTGATTAACAGCTCTCCTAGGGCTGGCCCGAAGGATTAGACTTATTTTTACGTGGCTAAGAACCAATTGGTTACTTAGCAACGGGACCTACAGCTTATTGTGGAATCCGAACCACATTATAGCGAGAAATGAATTTCTATCACCAGAAATAAATTCCTCTAACTCTTCATCAGCCGGCGGCGGGAATCGAACTCCGGCCCATCGAATGACGGTCTGAAGCTCAACCAACTCGGCCAACAAAGGGCTGAGGGTGATATAGAGTCAGGTAAAAAAAAAAAGAACGAGAATTTCCCTAATGCATAAGGGCGCAATAAAAATGCAAAGAAGGGGTCATAATAATTAGCATAGATAAGAAGACGCAATCATATGTAGGAGAGAGAGAGAGGGCGAGAGATGGGAAGGGATGTCAAACAGTGAATAACCAATAATATATATATATATATATACATATATATATATATATATATATATATATATATATATATATACATATACATATATATATATATATATATATATATATATATATATATATTATGCATATATATACATATATATATATTATATGCATATATATATATATATATATATATATATATATATATATATATATATATATATATATATATATATATATATATATCAAGCTAAAGAACAGTTAGGAAAGGTAAGCACACAAACAGTCAACGTTTAGTACACACAACCATACGCACACATAAATCGTACACAAGAAAGGTAAGAAAATAAACGTACATGTAAACACATGCGCGCACATATTAAGAAAGATAAGATAAAAAACACTAAAAGCGACGGAAAGCTGAGATAGGCAAAATGAATAAAGTTAAGTATACCTTAGTTTAACCAGACCACTGAGCTGATTAACAGCTCTCCTAGGGCTGGCCCGAAGGATTAGATTTATTTTACGTGGCTAAGAACCAACTGGTTACCTAGCAACGGGACCCCTACAGCTTATTGTGGAATCCGAACCACATTATGACGAGATATGAATTCCTATCACCAGAAATAAATTCCTCTAATTCTTCAATGGCCGGTCGTAGAGTCGGACGCTGGGCCAACAGCGTGCTAGCCGACAACTCTACCCATCCCTCCAATGAAGAACTAAATGAATAGAAAACAGGAACGCAAACAGACAAAACTATTAGGGAAAACTATTACGATAGTCAAGGTGAACATAGAATTAACAGGACTTGGTCTAAAGCAGATAGGTAAAATTATTAGGAAAACTGTTACGATAGTCAAGGTGAACATAGAATTAACAGGACTTGGTCTAAAGCAGATAGGTAAAATTATTAGGAAAACTGTTACGATAGTCAAGGTGAACATAGAATTAACAGGACTTGGTCTAAAGCAGATAGGTAAAATTATTAGGAAAACTGTTACGATAGTCAAGGTGAACATAGAATTAACAGGACTTGGTCTAACGCAGATAGGTAAAATTATTAGGAAAACTGTTACGATAGTCAAGGTGAACATAGAATTAACAGGACTTGGTCTAACGCAGATAGGTAAAATTATTAGGAAAACTGTTACGATAGTCAAGGTGAACATAGAATTAACAGGACTTGGTCTAACGCAGATAGGTAAAATTATTAGGAAAACTGTTACGATAGTCAAGGTGAACATAGAATTAACAGGACTTGGTCTAACGCAGATAGGTAAAATTATTAGGAAAACTGTTACGATAGTCAAGGTGAACATAGAATTAACAGGACTTGGTCTAACGCAGATAGGTAAAATTATTAGGAAAACTGTTACGATAGTCAAGGTGAACATAGAATTAACAGGACTTGGTCCTAACGCAGATAGGTAAAATTATTAGGAAAACTGTTACGATAGTCAAGGTGAACATAGAATTAACAGGACTTGGTCTAACGCAGATAGGTAAAATTATTAGGAAAAACTGTTACGATAGTCAAGGTGAACATAGAATTAACAGGACTTGGTCTAACGCAGATAGGTAAAATTATTAGGAAAACTGTTACGATAGTCAAGGTGAACATAGAATTAACAGGACTTGGTCTAACGCAGATAGGTAAAATTATTAGGAAAACTGTTACGATAGTCAAGGTGAACATAGAATTAACAGGACTTGGTCTAAAGCAGATAGGTAAAATTATTAGGAAAACTGTTACGACAGTCAAGGTGAACATAAATTAACAGGACTTGGTCTAAAGCAGATAGGTAAAATTATTAGAAAAAACTGTTACGATAGTCAAGGTGAACATAAATTAACAGGACTTGGTCTAACGCAGATAGGTAAAATTATTAGGAAAACTGTTACGATAGTCAAGGTGAACATAGAATTAACAGGACTTGGTCTAAAGCAGATAGGTAAAATTATTAGGAAAACTGTTACGATAGTCAAGGTGAACATAGAATTAACAGGACTTGGTCTAAAGCAGATAGGGTAAAATTATTAGGAAAACTGTTACGATAGTCAAGGTGAACATAGAATTAACAGGACTTGGTCTAAAGCAGATAGGTAAAATTATTAGGAAAACTGTTACGATAGTCAAGGTGAACATAGAATTAACAGGACTTGGTCTAAAGCAGATAGGTAAAATTATTAGGAAAACTGTTACGATAGTCAAGGTGAACATAGAATTAACAGGACTTGGTCTGTCACCTCAGTTCCACCAACCTCTGCTCTTAAAAAGAAGAAAAAAAAAAAGATAAATCAATCTTTCTCCGATAACTAATAATACAACCAAAAAATTCTGGACATGGGAGATGGACAAACAACACAATAACTGGTGTAAAGCAAATCCCTCTCTTTCCCCCATCCAGAAATTTTGCATAGACTGACCTTGGTGGCTGTGACGCATTCAGCTGTGGTGACGTCCCCCTATACAGATTGAAATGATACTGGATCGCTTGACTTCGGCGCTTGCTGTTTGGTCATTATAAAGTTTTATGATTTTTAAATTTTATGTAATGGCAAACCGTTCATAAATACACAAATTCTTGTGAACAAGCATTATTATTATTATTATTATTATTATTATTATTATTATTCAGAAGATGAACCCTATTCATATGGAACAAGCCCACCCCAGGGGCCACTGACTTGAAATTCAAGCTTCCAAAGACTATTATTATTATTATTATTATTATTATTATTATTATTATTATTATTATTATTATTATTATTATTCAGAAGATAAATCATATTCATATGGAACAAGCCCACCACAGGGGCCACTGACTTGAAATTCAAGCTTCCAAAGAATATTATGGTGTTCATTAGCAAGAAGTAAGAGGAGGTAAGGGGAAAAAAAGAGAGCTCACTTATTAAAAAACATCAAATAAATTAAAAAATAAATTAATAAATTAATAAATAGATAAAAATGTACTGTGCAGAAAGCAATGTGCTCAAGTACAGCTTTACTGTACATAGACGTAAAATGATGCAGAATCAATCAATAGGTTTCTGTCAACGTGTAAAAAATAATCTCCCAGTGAGCAGATATTTTCAGAAGGGAACTAACGTGACCAACGGAACGACGGAGCACGGAACAACGGAACAACGGAATAACAGCATTAAATAACGGACTCTTCGTTAGCAAGCTCCCTGACACTTCTAGACGTTATTTAAGCATTCGATAAGCAGTCTAAACGTTTTATAATTTGCCAGTGTACCTTTTGTCACGCAAAGTTCATAAGTCAATTTTGTACTAAATATTTAGACGATGAGTCGGATTTTGCGGAAAATATTGACAATGAATGTTCTACAAATGATGATCAAGATGATGAATCTGATGATTAAGAACGTGAATCTGATGATTCATGGGAAGAATGATGATGTACACTAGTTTTGAAGTTTTCTTCAGTCATAAAATACTTAAAATGATTTACAATTTAAAATGAATTACAGTATGCACAAGATAGTTGTGTTAACTTGTAAGAGAGTAAGAAAAGACCTTGTACACTTTAAAATATCAGATACATATATGTCAGGAACAGGAAGGCAAAGTTACAAAAAATTTCTTTCTTTTGATGTTACCCACATTTTCAAAAAATACTCCTCTATTGTAAAAGTGAGTTGTAGAGAATTCAGTAGTAGTCAAGATTCAAAGGTAGTCAAGATCGTAATGGGAGGAACAGAAGAAGTGATTTTACGCCCAATCTAGTGACCAAAAGGACGAGGGGACAGAGAGATGCCAAGTTTGGAGCCATGAAAACTTCCTGAGTCATCGTGAGAGAGAAAGGTAGGTCTATTTCCTCACCCACTAATCCCACCTTCCCTTTTCTTGCATTTTTTTGGCATAGGCTAGATCAGGGCGTTTGGTTGACCGTTCCTTGGTCCTTTGCACTTATTATTATTATTATTATTATTATTATTATTATTATTATTATTATTATTATTATTATTATTATTATTCAGAAGAGGAACCCTACTCATATGGAACAAGCCTACAGGGGCCACTGGCTTGAAATTCAACCCTCCAAAGAATATGGTGTTCATTAGAAAAAAGAAACTGAAGTTGATAATGGGAAACACGGAAAGAAGAGATTACTTACTAAAAAAGAAAAAAATAGATTAACAAATTAATAAATAAAGAGAAAAATGTAAGAAAATTATTAAAATACAAGGAGAATTGTATTAGGGCAGTAATGCATTGCATCTTTGCTTGAACTTATAAATTTCAATTGCACTACACCCTCATGGAGGCTGCTTCACTGTCCAACAGTTTGAAGAATAAAGGACCTACGGAACTGAGAAGTTCAACAGCGAGGCATACTTACTGCATATTAGAAAATAATGAATAAAAACATCCCTTTATTAAGACATTTCAAATTTTCTAGCAGCGAGAGAGAGAGAGAGAGAGAGAAAAAAAGTTAAAAGTCTGAATTTTAAACTTTGTATTTCCTTATCAGTAAGTGAGAATCCTTCACAAAACTATTTTCGTTACAAGGTCATATCCAATTTAACGAGTAATTACAAACTGAGTATATGGAATTATTTCTCTCTCTCTCTCTCTCTCTCTCTCTCTCTCTCTCTCTCTCTCTCTCTCTCTCTCTCTCTCTCTCTCTCTGTGACTTGAAAGCAAATCGGCTACAGAAAAACCTCATTCTGAAATCAGTGCCCTCGCCCAGGTGAACACTAAACAAAAGACTCTCCCTTTGAATAACCTCATTTAAAAAAAAAAAAAAAAAAAAAAACTCACGTATTCTTGTGCTTGCCAGACAAAAGGAAAGCTACGGCCCTTCTTTACAAAAAAAAAAAAAAAAAAAACAGACAAATGCATAAATGCAATTACAGTTGGCCCATTTCATTCGCTTCCAAAAAGCAGGAAACATCTGCATTTTTCCGTATTTTCCGGCGACCTATAAATTCTGTTTGTTTAAGAGGCAAGTCTGTCATCACCTAACGGGGTAAGTCCATTTGGTGCATTATTGTTTCCCATTTTTTTTTACTCTTTTTACCATCTTTAGCAACTGCGAGTTCATGTATCATAGTTACTTTATGCATTTGTATCAAAATAATACATGCACGTTTAAGCGGTATCAGACAAAAAAAGTTTTTCGACTGCTCCTTAAAATAAACTCAATAATTCTAATAATGTATTATTAAGTTCATTTCTAATTTATGCATCAGCAGGGAAACACTTAACCTTATTTTAATTACAATGGACCCAATCGCTGAAATAATGTATTCTGAAATTCATCTAATTTTTAGCATAAACAGTGAAATACTTAAACACGTTTTATTTAAAATGGACCCAATAATTTTAATATTGTATTTTTAAGTTCATCTCTTGTTTATGCATCAGCAGTGAAACATTTAAGTATACTTTAATTAAGATCGACCCAATTAGTTTAATAATGTATTGATAGATTCACTTCTTATTTATGCATCAGCAGTGAAACACTTAACCATATATTAATCAAAATAGACCCAACAGTTTATTCCTGTATTTTTAGATTCATTACTTATTTATGCATCAGCAGTGAAACCGTCAACCATATTTTACTTAAAATGGGCGCAATAATTTTAATAATGTATTTTTAAGCTCATCTCCTGTTTATTCATCAGCAGCGAAACACAACCTTATTTTACTTAAAATTATCCCAATAATTTCAATAATGTATTATTAAGTTCATATCTTATTTATTTAACGGAAGTGAAATCCTCACCCATAATTTTAATAATGTATTTTTAAGTTCATCTCTTATTTATGCATCAGCAGTGAAACCCTTAACCTTATTTTACTTAAAACTGACCCAATAATTTGAATGATGTATTTTTAAGTTCGTCTCGTTTATGCATCAGAAGTGAAACTTAACCATATTTAAAAAAAAAAATGGACCCAATAATTTCATATCCAACTTATGTATCGGCAGTGAAATCCTCAAACTTATTTTACTTAAAATGGACCCAATAATTTTAATAATGTATTTTTCAGTTCATCTCATATTTATGCATCAGTAGTGAAACCCTTTACCGTATTTCACTCAGGAGCCGTGACTGCATGAAAGGTCACAGGGCCAACCAAACTGCAACTGTTCGTAATTTTTCAATGCCGAAGTGTTAAGCTTTACGATGTTATAAAGAATTCACGCGAAATATTAAGCGCCGAAGAAAACGCGACCTTCCTCGCCGTAATTCTCTGAATACCGAAAATATTTTGAATTTTTAAAGCCTATTAGACGCGTTTTATAGAATACCACGAAGAATCGGCTAAAATATACTGTATCGGAAACAAAATAACTTTATAGTGAGTCAAGACTTTTAAATATATACATAATTGAACTCATTTCTATAACCGGGTGATATGGAGACCAAAATGGAAGTCAACAAGAAATAAAAATTTCGGAGAAAAGGCCTATAATTAAAAATAAAAAAAAAATTGCGTCCGTAAACTTCAGATATTGCAAAATTAGGAGATAAGATTATTAACATGCTTATAAAACTACTTTACTTTGACACTCTACGGGGTATTTCGTTTGATGAAATGCAAAATGAAATATGAAAAAAATCTGGCAAATTACCGACATAAATCTAAAAAAAAAAATATTTTAAGGTAATCGCATACAAAGTATCCACACTCAACTCAGAAACAAAACATTTTATATACCTGTCACTTTAATATAGACATGAAAATCAAATACATAAAAAAAATCATGGATAAAATATCCAGAAATATATATTCCTGATAATATATTATAGGCAAAAAAATCAAATATTTACAAAATCATTGATAAAAAAATCCAAAAATCTTATATATTCTGTCTATATTATTAACAAATAATCAAATATTTACACAATCATTGATAAAAAAATCCAAAAATCTTATACATTCCTGTCTATACTATAGACAAATAATCAAATATATACAAAATCATTGATAAAATAATCCTAAAATCTTATATATACCTGTCTCATTATAACATAGACACGAAAATCAAGCAGAAAAAACCATTAACAAAAATAAAAAAAACACTTTCATATAAGGAACACCGGTGGAAAATTTACATCTTGGCCAAGACAGTCAAAAAATAAAAAAAAGAAATAAAAATAAATAAAAAAAGAGACGTAAAAAGGCAGGCAGATAAAACCCACACCGTATGATTCGCTTGTCAAACATCTCAAGCGGTAACGTACCCTTCCTTACTCTTATAAAAGAAGAAGAAGGAAAGAAAGGACGAAGAGAGAGAGAGAGAGAGAGAGAGAGAGAGAGAGAGAGAGAGAGAGAGAGAGAGAGAATTTTAATATTTACGTGTTATCATGAGCAGTTTATCAGTGAGGATTATTATTATTATTATTATTATTATTATTATTATTATTATTATTATTATTATTATCCAACAGACGAACCCTATTCATATGGAATAAGCCCACCAAAGGGGCCACCGACTTGATATTCAAGCTTCCAGTTATTATTATTATTATTATTATTATTATTATTATTATTCAGAAGATGAACCCTATTCATATGGAACAAACCCATAGGGGCCACTGACTTGAAATTCAAGCTTCCAAAGAATACTATTATTATTATTATTATTATTATTATTATTATTATTATTATTATTATTATTATTATTATTATTATTATTATTATTATTATTCAAAGATGAACCTATTCATATGGAACAAACCCATAGGGTCCACTGACTTGAAATTCAAGCTTCCAAAGAATATGGGGAAATAGAGAGGAAGAAAATATGAGTTACTAGAAAAGCAGATCTGTGAGAGCAGTGAGAGAGAGAGAGAGAGAGAGAGAGAGAGAGAGAGAGAGAGAAGGCAAATCACGTACCGGGATAAAAACCAGGCTGCATAAATTACCTCCCCAACAGGAACTCGAAGCTTATTCGTAGGTTATTCCTGTCGGCCATTCGTAGAGCGGATGACACAGAGCGACTATTTATCCTTGTGTATAGTGGCCTTACAGGTCGCGTACTGGATTCGACAGGGAACAAACGAGGTCCTTGCGGAGAGAAATGGATATGCCGTCGATGGGAGAGTTCACGATTCAGTTTCGTCTTCTTCTTGCAATAATTACTGTTGTTGTAACTCAATATTTTTTCTTATTATTATTATTGTTATTATTATTATTACTGTAACTAAATACTTTTTACAAATTATAATTATTATTATTACTATTTTTATTATTATTATAACAAATATTTTTTACTAATTACAATTATTATTATTATTATTATTATTATTATTATTATTATTATTATTATTTATTCTGTTTGAAAACTTATACTACATAATAATGATAGAAATGTATGGAAAGTAACTTCACTCTTACTGCATAATTCCTACAATACATTAAGCAAGAAAACCATTTTAAAGCGTTTATGAATAACAACACTGGAGAAAATATAAGACTTTCAGTACACTTTGAAAAGGATAAAAAAAACTAAAGCATCGCCAATAATATTTTCAGACTTATTTCAACAAGGTGAAGAAAAAATAAGTAAAAAATGCGCCGAAGTTTCTTCTGCGCAATCGGGTTTTCTGTACATCGCATAATCAAGGCCACCGAAAATAGATCTATATTTCGATGGTCTCGGTACAATGCTGTACGAGCCGCGGCCCATGAATCTTTAACCACCGTCAGGTGCACGATTATGGCTAACTTTAACCTTAAATGAAATAAAAACTACTGAGGCTAGAGGGCTGTAATTTGGTATTTTGATGATTGGAGGGTGGATGATCAACATACCAATTTGCAGCCCTCTAGCCTCAGTAGTTTTTAAGGTCTGAGGGCGGACAGAAAAAGTGCTGACGGACAGACACAGTTAATTCAGGAACTAGAAATATCTCAAGTTGCCTACACATATGAGCGTGCATAAGGATATACAAACTTTAAAGTCTTTCCCTGTTACTTGACAGCTTTGTTCTCTTGAAAAAGGCAGTGAGCAAATACTGCTAAATTATGCCATTATTAGACGTTTGTTTGTATGTATGTCTGTATGTATGTATGTATGTATGTACAGTCAAAGAGTATGATAACACAACAGTTTTGTTAACTTTAGAGGCTGAAGAATATTTGATAAAAATAAAAAAATTATTGTTTTTTTCACACTATACAACACACACATACACACACACACACACACACACATACATACACATATATATATATATATATATATATATATATATATATATATATAATTCATAAACTTTTCTATACCGTTATACAAAAAAACCGAACCAAGATGTATCGCTCGACCAAATTCTTCCAGCGATGCTAGGTCATTTGTTTTTAAATACTTGGCCAAGTAAACAAAAATAAAAAAATAAATAAATAGGGTGAAAACGTCTATGTCTGCGTGTGTGTGTGTGTGTATGTGTATAATAACACCCTTACACCAACTGAATTAAAATTGGACGCAGTGAAAGATACGAGTGAAAGTTTTGAAAGTTTGATGGCCAGAGGGAATTAGAATAGTCGGTGCTTCGTCACGGTCGGTTGTTCCGAGTCCAGAGATCCAAACTCAGCCTCCTATTCACTTCAACACTTCAAAAGTCATTTACGAGCCGCATTCGCGCAAGGGAACGAGGAAGCACACGGCCGGCTTAATCTCAACAAACCAACGCCGGTAATGCCGCTTATGTAGCTTTCGTTTGGTGATGGAACGAGGAGTCCAAGAGGAAAACTTTGATAAAAATGTGAAGTTAGAGCAATTATTAGTAAAAGTGAGACTTGCTGTGTTCGGTGAAGACCAAGACAATAGTCTGAACTTCGTACTAATTAAGCCTTTTTTTAGAAGGCTTCCAAGTAGGCTTACTTATTGCTTGGTACAAAGGAAGCCTTTTTCTAAAGAAGGCTTACTTAGTACCAAGTTGTTATGTTCGGTGAAAGCCGAGACAATAGCGGGAACTTTGTACTGATTGAGCCTGTTTTAGAAGGTTTCCTTTTTACCAAGCAAAAAGTAAGCCTACTTTAATAGGCTTGCTTATTGCTTGGTACAAACGAAGCCTTCTACAGAAGGCTTACTTAGTACCAGTTGTTGTGTTCAGTGAAAACCATGAAAATACTGTAAGCTTGGTACTAAGTAAGCCTTCCTTAAAAGGCTTCCTTTTTACCAAGCAATAAGTAAGCCTAATTTAGTAGGCCTACATATTGCTAAAATGACAAAACAAAGACGGACAAATGAAAAATGACGAAGCACTTTTGAAGCATTTTCAGGAGTTTGCAGAAGCGGAAAGGAGAATGCATATATATTATATATACAGTATGTATGTGTGTATATATATATATATATATATATATATATATATATATATATATATATATATATATATATATATATATATATAATATAATTAGTAAGCTACAAACGTCCTTTAATATCAATTCATCTACCTCGGAAATAATATATTTTCATATATGTTACCGAAGGGGAATTTTTAGCTTTATCAGTTAAAAAAAATTCCCCTTCGGTAACATATATGAAAATATATCATTCGAGTAAGCAGTGAATGATAAGACGTTTATAGCTTACTGACTGTATATGAATCACGGTGATGTGATAAAAAGTCATATATTGTATATATATCAAATGTGTGTACACATACGTACATATGACTGTAATACGAACAGATACGAACACGACAAGGCCAGGATTAGAAGGCCGAATTAACACCGGGAAACTCCAAATTAAACAGCGAGAGAACTTATGGGTGAAGTTAAAAATCTCATTGACTTGGCAAAACGTAATGAAATTTGCATACACGAAACATCAAGTCATTTGCAGAGCCGTAAATTTCTGAAAGGAAGTAATGTCGCCAAATTAGGCCTTTTTTTTCTTTTATTTATTCATCCGTATATTCAAATGCATAATCATTATGAAAAAGAGATAGCAGAGGTAATGAAAACACCAAAAAAGAATTACAATGACAATGATGATGATAATGACGAAGGAGATATATTACAATGCTTTTTTTCATCGCTTTGTTGGTGTTATAATGAAAAATAAAAAAAATTAAGATTTAAGCTTTAAACCTAATAATTTCTACGAATTAATTTTCAGTAAAAAATTACACAGGCTTGTTATTGGAATAGAATGGAATGGAATAAAAAATTTTGGCCAAAGACCAAGCGATGGGACCTATGAGGTCATTCAGCTTTGAAGCGGAAATTAATAGCATAAAACATTGAAAGGCGTAACAGGAGGAAAGCCTCGCAGCTGCACTATGAAACAATTGTTAAGAGAGGGAGGAAAATGAGATGGAAGAAGGAGAATAAGAACGGAGGTACAGTAAAATGAATGAAAGGGGTTGCAGCTATGTGCCGAAAAGTCGCTGCTAAAAAACCTAAGGTAATGCTTACAGTGCACCGCTTGAGGTGTACTGACGGGACTAATCCCCTACGGTGGCTTGTTATTGGATAATTTCGCCAGGAGAACATGGGATAAATATAAGTGAATTCCAATATTTTCTGTTCCATTAATTTAGACCTACTTTCCTTACAGAAAATTATACCTATAAATGAATTATTTTCAGTGTCTATGGCTTTGATAGTTGCTACGCCAATCCTAAGCATAAAATCAATCAACCAATCAACGAGTCCGTCTTCAATCAGGTCTAATGGCGAATTAGTATGAAAATAAATATTTGGGAACCTGACTGATGTAAGAATATCTCAGCCTCCCACAGCTTATTAATTACAGCAATCATTTTTCCCTGGTCGAAATAACTAACTAAATAAAAAAGTCACGTAAGAAAGATGAAATACATCTCTTAGTATAAATCACAACATGTAAAAGTAATTGAGAGAGAAAATTAAAACTTAAAAAATAGTGAATCTGCCCAATGAATAGGGAAATCAAGCAACTAACCAAACTCGCACTGAGAAGAAGAAGAAGAAGAAGAAGAAGAAGAAGAAGAAGAAGAAGAAAGAAGAAGAAGAAGAAGAAGAAGAAGAAGAGGAGGAGGAGGAGGAGGAGGAGGAGGTCGGATTCTAAAAAAAAAAAAAACACACACAAACTCCCATCTATACGCAACCATATATCTTACCTTACTGCTCTGTGTCAAAGGAAAAAAAACCGCCGGTGAAAAAGCACATTGGAAACCCATACCATATATATAAAGGGAAGGGTAGTAACTCCATTAGTTTTTATAGATGATCTTTGTGACAGAAACTCCTGGATATTAAAAGTTTATCACTGGTGAAAAGTAGATAAATTCATTAATGACGTGTGAATGTGTTTATGTATTGCAATATGCAATATGAGAAACGTTACGATTATTTCAGAGAGGCTTCAAGATTCTTTTTGCATTTTGAAAGGAACAGTTCATTACTAATGCTCTGTATGTATGTATGTATGTATGTATGTATGTATGTATGTATGTATGTATGTATACGTGTGTGTGTATAATGCTCAAATATTCGCATAAATACATACGGTAGGCATGCAAAATGCCTAAACATTATGCATATCATAATGTAATCCAACAATACGCATAATAACGAATGACCAAATAGGACACACACACACGAGACTACTTAATAAATACAATGACCGTTCACCCGTATTTATCGTAAAATTATTGGTATTAATTTGCCCGGAACACACTGGTCTCTCTCTCTCTCTCTCTCTCTCTCTCTCTCTCTCTCTCTCTCTCTCTCTCTCTCGTTTACGCGAATAATCGCACATTTACATGCGCGTTATCAATTGACTGCATCACTGGATGCATATTGAATATGAGAAGGTTAAAACAATGCATATGTTACTCAGCTCTTGAAGTTCATTTCCATATCGCTAGGCCTATAACTGAACGGAGCATAAAGAAAAACAGTTTCTTAAGACTGGAACTTTGCAATATCTATCTATCTATCTATCTATCTATCGATCTATCGATCTATCGATCTATCTATCTATCTATCTATCTATCTATCTATCTATCTATCTATCTATCTATATATATATATATATATATATATATATATATATATATATATATATATATATATATATATATACTGCATGTTTATAAATGCAACATAAAATCGTGCTTTTTTAACACTCCATCCTGACTGAAATATGAAATGAAAATATCAATTCCTTCTCTCTCTCTCTCTCCTTAAATTGCAAGCCTCAGTCTATTCACTGTTAGATGCATTTAAACAAGCAGCACTAAGTAACAGAGATAGGTGGACTTACCAGGGAATAATTATCCTGTTCAGAACTCAAGTCTTACTGCAATAAAAAACGAAGCATTCTAACCTACAAGCGTAAGCACACTCACGCGCGTGTCCATGTATGTATGTATGTATGTACGTGCGTGAGTGTGAGGAGTGCGTGCATGAGTCCTACCGCAGTCTAACTCATTTGGGAGAGAAAGTGGAAGATTACTTTTCATGACGCAAAGCCTACGTGAATTTTTGCTGGTTGCAAACAGCAAATGGTCTCTGTTGCAGGTTGTTTCTCTCCACGTATATCTCCCGGCTAAATAGGCCCTGAATGGCTTTGCAAATGAGAGAGAGAGAGAGAGAGAGAGAGAGAGAGAGAGAGAGAGAGAGAGAGAGAGAGAATAAATATATATACGAATAGAGTCGTTCTGCTCCTCGTTGGCTCCAAGTAAGAACGATAAATCGCCGGCCCCAAAATTTATACTCGAGAGCTCACACACACACTGTATATTTCCAGGAAGAAAAAAAAAATTAATTGATAAAACATCTTGATTCACGGGGATAATAGCATTATACTACTTCACGGAACGGAGTGATTGCGAGTTGTGAATAATGATTAGGCTCGTCTCTGCCTCTGCTGTTTGCAGGGATCAAGGGACGGATTATCCTCCAAGTTTTATGAAGGGACGAAAAGGGGGTCGTTTGAGATGAAATGCGCTGTGTTGGTTGGGAGAATTTGCAGCGGGGATGGAAGAGGTAACTCTGTAATAAACTCTTAATTGTCTCCCCTGCGATGAAAAGTGTCTTATATATATTATGATGAGGTTACAAAGAATGATGAACCTAAGGTACAGCATCCTATTAGTGATTTTTTTAATAGCGATAAAAAGTGTTTTATATTATGATGAGGTTACAATGAATGATAACCAAAGGCACATCATTCTGTTAGTAATTTTTTCAACAGCGATAAAAAGTTTTTTTTTATTATGATGAGTTTACAATGAATGATAAACCTAGGTACATACACCTATTAGTGATTTATTTTAAACAGCGATAAAGGTGTTTTTTTTTTATTATGATGAGTTTACAATGAATGATAAACCCAGGGCACATCATTCTATTAGTGATTTTTTCAAATAGTGATAAAAAGTGTTTTATATTATGATGAGTTTACAATGAATGATGAACCTAAGGTACATCATTCTATTAGTGATTTTTATAAACAGAGAAAAAGTTTTTTTATTATGATGAGTTTATAATGAACAACAAACACAGTTTACGTTCCACTACAACTATGATTCACACGTGTGGGAGAAGATATATGAAAAAGTTTGAAAAAATATCCTTCCTATAAATGGGTAGTTCAAATTGAAAACAATTTTCCTATAGTTAAGTGACAAAGAAAACGTTGTGACGCTATTTTCTTATACATAAAAGCTTCACTGCACGTATTACCAGTAAGTTACCGTTTTTTGAGAGAGAGAGAGAGAGCAAACAGAGAAAATAAGCAAACATAGAAAATAATAACACTAGTTTTCAAAAGAGCAAATGAATTTCAACTGTTTGTCGCATTTATCAGAAATGAACTTATAGGTTTAATGATTCCATCAATGAGGGTTTACAATATTTGATCATAAATAAAGTGAATGATAGGGTATGGAAAGTGAATTACCTCATTATATCCAACTGATTGTAACGAAAACTCTCTCTCTCTCTCTCTCTCTCTCTCTCTCTCTCTCTCTCTCTCTCTCTCTCTCTTTTTGAAGTCCGCTTTCTACCGACTACTGCTCTCAACCTCCATTTGTAAACTTAGATGGGAGATCTCTCCCCGCAAAACCTCCATCCCATTCCTCAACAGTGTACCTTCTTCCCATCTCTTCACCCCATCACCCAAATCGCATCCCCATCTTAAACAAAGTTACCCCTCTCCCCAATCACATATATCGCATCCATACACTTAACAACACCCCCCCGCCTCTAACCCAATTCCCATACAAGGCCTCTTGTTCAACTGCTCGAGTGAGAGAATTATCTCAAGGCCGATCCATTTGTCTCCTCTGTCAACATTCCCCTTCCTAGGGACTGGCTGATTCCCATTCCCTGACTAGTGGATTAGTTTATTCCATATCTGGAGATATCACGGGTCTCAGTGTAATCCCTGACTAATGGACTGGTTGATTCCATATCTGGAGAGAGATATCGCGGGTCAGCAGCTGACGCTGAATGCATCATTTGTTCCGGAGAGGTGCGAGTGATCATTCGTCTACTGTCATAAATAGCAGGCTTGTTAACACATGTATTGTTTGTGTGCATGCATGTGTATGCATATATATATTTATAAATTATGTGTATACATACACACACACACACACACACACACACACACACATATATATATATATATATATATATATATATATATATATATATATATATATATATATATACATATATATGCACATGCACACACATATATATACATATATATATGTATATAATATATATATATATATATATATATATATATATATATATATATATATACAGTATCTATATAATATTAATGATTTCATTTACACAATATTTCTATATGATATCCTATTATTCAGAGCAAAATCAGTATTTTCATTTCACATCAGAAAGGAACCGCAAAATCAGTTCGCCAAAGTTAAAGAGGAAGAAAATTAAACTAACACCTTCAAATGCCAATTTTTGGAAATCTGAAAGCACTTCGACTTTCACTTACCTCCAGAAAGTGAAAGTGACGACCAATGAGAGGCATGAAAGTTGTTAGTAAATTAACAAGATGACTGGCCCAATAATTCTTATTTGGCCCACGTGCAAGTCTAAAACAGGAGTTACAAGGTCACCGCAAATTTAATCAAGTTTTGAATGCGTGCTTCTCTTCAGGGAACGACCGCTTAAAAGAAAAGAAACTGGTTGGAGGATTCGAGAAGCACCATGAAAAGAAACGTTTTTAAATTTGGAATTAGTTTTTCTTTTCATAAGAGCGCTGAATTCACTTTCAACACACAGTCTTCTCAACACGACAAATGAAAGTGAATAAGATGACGGACGGGTAGTGAAATACGATGGGCGAAGTCCGTAGATTTATTGGACGAGTCGGCAAAATGTTCAATCTAATCTTCGACTCGATAAATGGCTGCGTATAATGAGTTCTCTCTCTCTCTCTCTCTCTCTCTCTCTCTCTCACACCAAAGATACGATCATTAGAGTGTGTTAAACTATGTTCAAGTCGATATACCCTACAAAAGTAAGAAAATAAGTCAACCAGACTTGATTTAAATAAAGTTTGAGCGTAATCATACTCGAAATCACGTGCAT
>NC_089779.1:14537332-14559832 GCF_040412425.1 Macrobrachium rosenbergii
AACACGCCCCTACAACCAATAAGTTAAATTATACAGGTTAAAAAATAATCTATTCTTAATCCTTCCACCAACGGTACGGCGTTAAAACTGGTAAAGTACAATTACTGGGAAAATACAGTCAGGAGAGTCTTATGGAAATGCAGCTTCTACTAAAACTCAATTAGGCATGTGATACCGCGAGCCATTTCCCTAGCACTTAAAGGCCTCGCCCAGCTACCGCCGCTATAAAGGGAATTAATTTCTTTACTTGTTCACTTAATCGTATGTATGGGTTCAGCGGTCGACCGCTGCATATCATGGGTGTTCAAGTAGAATGAACTCATGTGTGTGTTTAATATATATATATATATATATATATATATATATATATATATATATATATATATATATATATATATATATATATATATATATATATATATTTACATACATATACATATACATATGTATATATATGTATATATATAAATATATATAGATATATATATTTTTAAACCATTCAGAATCATGTATCTATCTGTCCATTCTCCTAGCTCCGATTCTCTCTTCATGACCGCGCCACCTTTGGAGCTGATGTCTACGTCGCGTTTAGCAAGCTGAAACACGCAGAACATCGTCCTCTCCTTTATCTTTCTCACCTATCAGCCATGTTTCAGTTTCATTCCAGTATTTAATGCCAACGACGCTTCTTCTCAAAGCTTTTGCAGAGCTTCCAGTGATTCCTTTGCCTATATAACATACCTCCTCTTTCATTGATTGCATTACATGAGTGAGTCAGCCACCTCTTCTCCAATACGCTATTTACTCATTCTTAACCCTGGTTCTCATGTACCTTCTGAACCTTTCTAGTGCTACTTACTCTTCTTCTTTCTTCTACACACACACACACACACACACACACACACACACACACACACACACACACACACACACACATATATATATATATATATATATATATATATATATATATATATATTTATTTATTTATTTATTTATTTCAGTCCCTTTCACCAGCATTTGGAACTTTTTTCGCCTTTCACCAGCCAACATCTACCAGTGACTGGGCTTCCACAAGCATTTCACAGGACATATACTAATATGTAGGAATAAATACCAAAGCACACCCACACATATGATGCACTTCTACTACAAAACAACAAAAATATCAACGTCTTTAGAAGAGAGAGAGAGAGAGAGAGAGAGAGAGAGAGAGAGAATATTGTCATTCTATAGTTTAATCGATCAGACGGATACCCCGTAAAACTTCGGAAAGAAAAATGTATATACAGTTAAAGAGGTCAGCTCCCAAAGACGTGAAAAGTGTTCGTGAAGTAAAATACTGAATTAGATTAATAAATCAGCATAAACAGTTTGAAAACGGCAGTCAAGGGAAGGCAGAGTGGCTCTGCTGGAGACTTCGAAATAATTAATGGTCTTGTAATTTGCGTGTGAGTGTGAAAGTGTGTTGTGTGTGTATGTGTGAGTGTGTAAGAACGTTTTCAACTGTCAAAAGCGTTGCTTGTTCTTAAAAATATCTTGTTTCCGCATGAGAGTATTTTTAGGAGTATTTATAATTGTATGAATATTTTTTTTACGGTAAAACACGTTGTTTTCTCTTACAAATAACTTCTTTCCGCATGAGAATATTTTTTAGGAATATTTATAATTGCATGAACGTTTCTAACTAAAAAAAAACGTTGTTTGCTCTTGAAAGTAACTTGTTTCCGCATGAGAATATTTTTTAGGAATATTTATAATTGCATGAACGTTTCTAACGGTAAGAACATTGTTTTCTCTTAAAAATAACTTGTTTCCGCATGATAGTATTTTTAGGAATATTTATAATTGTTTGAATTTTTTTTTTTTACTGTGAAAAGCATTGTTTGCTCTTAAAAATAACTTCTATCCGCATGGGAGTATTTTCAGGAATGAATATTTATAATTGCATGGACGTTTTCAACTGTGAAAAGCATTGCTTGCTCTTACAAATAACTTGTTTCCGCTTGAGAGTATTTTCAGGAATGAATATTTATAAATGCATGAACGTTTTTAACTGTAAAAAGCGTTTTTACTCCTAAAAATAACTTCTTTCCGCAAGGAAGTATTTTCAGGAACCAATAATTATAATTTATAGTCATTCGTGTGTATGTGATTTTTGAATATGTGGATTTTAAAGAAAAGACGTGTTTAAGATAATGTTGACCTGTAAATAACGCGTCAAAGCTTATTTCTATTTCTCAGGAGATAATGTTTACCTGTAAATAACGCGTCAGAGCTTATTTCTATTTCTCAGGAGATAACGTTTACCTGTAACACGTCAAAGCTTATTTTAATTTTTTAGGAGTATCTGTCCGTACGTGTCAAATTTTGCAGTATGTAAAGTGAGGGTTTGTGTAATGTATATTCTTGTGTAAACCATTTACCTGTGTAATCCTGTGTCTCATTTACCAACGCGCGTGTCTCCGCGTGTAATTTCAACGTAAGGGATCAATCCAAATAGGATGTCGTGTTAATGTCTGAGACAACGTTTCTCAAACCAATGTTTTCAAGAGATAAAGTCAACGAATCGGACTTGCAGATCGAACTTACTGTAGGTTGACGCAGGAATGTCCAAGAAGTTCAGTTTTTTGACACAATGGCTGCTCACATAAACATGTTTGAAACAAGTATTAAGCAGCTGAAGTGAACAATTAAAACAAAAGACGGCTACAAGACCAGTTTTTCTTTTAAAAGTACTTAGTTACGTAAAAAAATGCAGGTAGGTGCTAAAGTTACCTCCTCTGAAAATACGCAGTGTGGAGAATATTTCTTAAATGAAAGTGAAATTATGCAGGTGGAAGCATATCAATATGAAAATAAGTAATGAGAATTAAAAAAGATAAACTGTATACAAATGTAAAAGTAAAAGTAAACTGTAGTGAAAGTCATCCTAGAATCACCGTTATCACCATTACAGCAATAACAACAGCTACTACTACTGCTGTGACTACTGCTATTGTTACTACTAAAACGACAGTACCAAAATTCCCATTGCTACTTCAGATAAAAAAGATTAAATAACGAAATACGGGAATTTCACTGGTACCATCGGCCTATGTCAAATGGCCTCGGTAAATCCCAAATACTGCCACTTCTAACTAAAAAAAACCTAGATTTCTGATTCCAGAGAGAGAGAGAGAGAGAGAGAGAGAGAGAGAGTATAGTCTAACGCTCTAAAAAAAAAAAAACCTAGATTTCTGATTCCAGAGAGAGAGAGAGAGAGAGAGAGAGAGAGAGAGAGAGAGAGAGAGAGAGAGTATACGCTTGTCTTTAATTTTGTTTCCCCCGTAAATGAACTAGCTTAAAGAACTACGTATACAGTGTGCACCTACATAAAATGTAATATAATTGTACAGATACATGCAATATATATATGTATATATATATATATATATATATATATATATATATATAATATATATATATATATATATATGTATATTATATATATATATATATATATATATATATATATATATATATATATATTACATGTATTACATGTGTGTGTGTTTGTGAGTATACGTGTTACAAAAACTATTAACTGGAACAACTATCAAAAGAGAGAGAGAGAGAGAGAGAGAGAGAGAGAGAGAGAGAGATTTTAAAGACAGGCCAAGTCGAACGAGAGAGAGAGAGAGAGAGAGAGAGAGAGAGAGAGAGAGAGAGAGAGAGAGAGAGAGAGGTTTCTAAAGACAGGCCGAAGTCCGAACGTGTAACTCTCACAAATGACAAATGCTGGCTATCAGTCAAAAGTATGACTGGGAAAACTTTGGCGACTACACAATTCATACCCTGAAGTTTCACAACGCAGCGCTGAAGAGAGAGAGAGAGAGAGAGAGAGAGAGAGAGAGAGAGAGAGAGAGAGAGAGAGAGAGAGGACGCATAAATGCCTATCGCGTCGAATCACACTCATTCATTCCCCAGGCAGCCACTCGGACGAGCGGAACTCATGAATCGCTTACAAAGATTCCCTCGCAGGACTGAACACTCGATAAGGATATATGACTCAAAAGAGAACATGAATCTTCACAAAGAGAGAGAGAGAGAGAGAGAGAGAGAGAGAGAGAGAGAGAGAGAGAGAGAGAGAGTTACTGCAAGCCATAATTTCTCTTGCGTGAGAGGAGAAGAGACAAGTGACAGACGAAGAAGAGAGATGTACGGACATAATTTCTATAATGAATGTATGAGAGAAACGATCTCTTCCGCATGAGAGAGAGAGAGAGAGAGAGAGAGAGAGAGAGAGAGAGAGAGCCTTGATTTCTACCGGATGAGAGAGAGAGCCAAGTGACACACAAGAAGAGAAAGATAATCTTAATCTCAAGTCAATGTATGAGAGAAACGATCTCTTCCGCATGAGAGAGAGAGAGAGAGAGAGAGAGAGAGAGAGAGAGAGAGAGAGAGAGAGAGAGATCGCAAGGCAATATAATTCCGGCGAAAAGAAAATACCAACGTCATTTTTCTGATTAAAACCACCCGTAAAGTTTCCCGAGTCGAAGGGATAACTGTCAATAATGTTTAATGGCACATGAAGAACTTTGCTTGCGTTGTGCTTTAAGCGCAAATTCTACCGAGGAGCTACGACAGAGATTTTCTGAAGAATGACGACGTGCCTGCTTGCATTCGGCAGGCCGAGAGAGAGAGAGAGAGAGAGAGAGAGAGAGAGAGAGAGAGAGAGATGTGTTAACTTTACGACAGCAGAATTCCTCGATCAGTATATGTTTAGAGAAAGATTGCAGAACTTTATTCAGTACACACGAGTGTTTAGAGATGAGAGAGAGAGAGAGAGAGAGAGAGAGAGAGATTCTCAACATTCGACAACCGAGTAATTAAAAAAAAAGAGAAATAAAATGAGTCAGAAAACTGAACGTTTTCACAACTAAATCCAATAACTCTGAATGAACAGATTCCAGCAAAAATCTGGTATTATCTGAGATACACAACAAGTAAAAGATGCGGCGAAGTTTCTTCGGCGCAATCGAGTTTTCTGTAAAGCGTATAATGAAGGCCACCAAAAATAGATCTATCTTTCGGTAGTCTTGGTATAATGCTGTATGAGTCTCGGCCCATGAAATTTTAACCACGGCCCAGTGGTGGCCTAGTCTATATCATTGCCAGAGGCACAATTATGACTAACTTTAACCTTCAATAAAATAAAAACTACTGGGGCTCGCGGGCTGCAATTTGGTATGTTTGATGATTGGAGGGGGGATGATCAACATACCAATTTACAGCCATCTAGCCTCGGTAGTTTTTAAGATCTGAGGGCGGACAGAAAAAGTGCGGACGGACAGACAAAGCCGGCAAAATAGTTTTCTTTCGCAGAAAACCAAAAAATCCTCTTATCTGCACAATCATCGAATCATCCAAGATCACTAAGGAAGAAGTAACGAATATATTCCCAAAGAATAAAAGGAGAGAAAATGCTGCCCAAGAATATCCCGAGAATCGACGACTCCCACGAGACAGCCCTTCTTAAAGAATATGATATTCACGACCAAAAGTTACGTGACATACCGTCAACAGTCACACACACACACATTGGCGAGAGCAATGCGAGGAATAGCGGCGGTCTTGCAGTTGGAGGAAATATTCTGTCTTTGAGAGGGGGGGGAAAGGAAACTATTTTGTCCTTCACAACAGCCATTGCGGATAAGATTCAGTGAAAATAAAAAATTATTTTGTTAAGTTGGAAGTCTGTTGGAGATAAGAATTGGTGAAGCAAATATTATTTTGTCAAATAAGAAGCCTACTGCGGGTAAGACTTAGTGACAATTGAAATAGAACGTTTTGATAAATAAGTCCATTGGGGGTCGGATTAATAACAACAAAATCATTTTGTTAAATATTAAGTCTACCGGAGATAAAATTTATAAAAACGAAACCATTTTGTTAAGTTAGAATTCTGTTGGAGACCGGACTTAGCGAAACCAAAAATAATTTTGTCAAATAATAAGTCTTTTGGAGATCTATTTACTGAAAACAAACCGATATTGTTAAATAATCAGCCTTTTGATGATAAAATCTAGTTAAAACAACATTAATTTTGTCAAATTAGAAGTCTATTGGTAATCATATTCATTGAAAACAAGCCGAGATTGTTAAATAAAGAAGTCCATCGGAGATAAGATTTAGTAGAAAAAGCCTAGCTTAACTAAGAAGTCTATTGTACATAAGATTTAGTAGAAAAAACTTTTCTTAACTATGAAGTCTATTGGAGATAAGATTTAGTAGAAAAAATATTTCTTAACTAAGAAGTCTATTGGAGATAAGATTTAGTAGAAAAAACATTTCTTAACTATGAAGTCTATTGGAGATTAGATTTGGTAGAAAAAGCATTTCTGAACTAAGAAGTCTATTGGAGATAAGATTTAGTAGAAAAAGCATTTCTTAAATAAGAATTCTATTGCAGATAAGATTTAGTAGAAAAAGCATTTCTGAACTGATACGTCAATTGGAGATAAGATTTAGTAGGAAAAACATTTCTTAACTAAGAAGTCTATTGGAGATAAGATTTAGTAGAAAAAGTATTTCTTATCTAAGAAGTCTAGTGAAGATAACATTTAAGGTGAAATGAAATGCTAAAGTGAGTTAAATTTCAAATGAAAATAAATGCGAAAAAAAGTTATTAGGAAGATTTATATTAAGAAAAAATTGTGCCAATAAAACTATTTGAGACCTTTACAAAATATATAATCGGACACATTAAAAAAAATATAATACTTTGTAAAAAAAACCGTTCGATTTGATAGTATTAAAGTGATTACAAATAAATTTGGTGAGGTAATATAACAATAATAAACGTGGAGTAATAGTGAAAAGCAAACGATTGTAATGAAAAAAAAAAAAACTACTTAAATTCAAAATTAAAGGATTTTGGAAAAAAAACTAAAAGTAGTTTTTTCAATTTAAAGCTTCGTTATCTCCGAATACAAAATGGTTTGTTTCTGAAAGTGCAATTGTAAAAATGAAATGAAATAGTCACGCCAAACGCATTAAAAATTCAAGGAAATAATAGAAAATTAAAACCTCTAAAAGCAACTATTTTATCCTAAGAGTTAAATATGAGAGCTCATAGATATATTTCATAACAGTTAATATTACAGTGAACTTACAGTGCTCAAACATAACCGATTCTTGTTGTCTGCTTCAACAGTTTGACTTTTGTAGGTTTAGCACAAGATGATAATAATTCTTTCTCTCTCTCTCTCTCTCTCTCTCTCTCTCTCTCTCTCTCTCTCTCTCTCTCTCTCTCTCTCTCTCAATAGTGTAGTAGGGTTAACCCAAGACAGAATTAACCTCAAAACATAATGATTCTCTCTCTCTCTCTCTCTCTCTCTCTCTCTCTCTCTCTCTCTCAACAGTGTCGTACCGTTGACCTAAAACGAATTAAACCTTAAATATAATATTCTCTCTCTCTCTCTCTCTCTCTCTCAATAGTGTAGTAGGGTTAACCCAAGACGAATTAACCTCAAACATAATGATTCTCTCTCTCTCTCTCTCTCTCTCTCTCTCTCTCTCTCTCTCTCAACAGTGTCGTACCGTTGACCTAAAACGAATTAAACCTTATAATATCTATCTCTCTCTCTCTCTCTCTCTCTCTCAACGGTGTCATAATGTTAACCTGAAATGAATTAACCTCAAATATGATGATTATCCCCCCCCTCTCTCTCTCAACAGTGTCGTAATGTTAACCTAAAATAAATTAACCTCAAATATGATGATTATCCCCCCCCTTCTCTCTCTCTCTCTCAACAGTGTCGTAATGTTAACCTAAATGAATTAACCTCAAATATGATGATTATCCCCCCCCCCTCTCTCTCTCTCAACAGTGTCGTAATGTTAACCTAAAATAAATTAACCTCAAATATGATGATTATCCCCCCCCCCCTCTCTCTCAACAGTGTCGTAATGTTAACCTAAAATAAATTAACCTCAAATATGATGATTATCCCCCCCCCTCTCTCTCTCTCTCTCGACAGTGTCGTAATGTTAACCTAAAATGAATTAACCTCAAATGTGATGATTATCCCCCCCCCTCTCTCTCTCTCTCAACAGTGTCGTAATGCTAACCTAAAATAAATTAACCTCAAATATAAGGATTCTCTCTCTCTCTCTCTCTCTCTCTCTCTCTCTCTCTCTCTCTCAACAGTGTCGTAATGTTAACCTAAAATGAATTAACCTCAAATATAATGATTCTCTCCCTTTCTCAACAGTGTCGTAGTGTTGACTTAAAATAAATTAACCTTAAATATAATGATTCTCTCTCTCTCTCTCTCTCTCTCTCTCTCTCTCTCTCTCTCTCTCTCTCTCTCTCTCTCTCTCATCAGTGTCGTATGTTAAACTAAAATTAATTAACCTCAAATATAATGATTTCTTTCTCTTCTCTCTCTCTCTCTCTCTCTCTCTCTCTCTCTCTCTCTCTCTCTCTCCCGAGTTAACCCAAAACGAATTAGCCTTAAATATAATGATTCTCTCCCTCTCTCTCTCTCCCGAGTTAACCCAAGACGAATTAGCCTTAAATACAGTATAATGATTCTCTCTCTCTCTCTCTCTCTCTCTCTCTGTTAACAGTGTCACCTATCTCCTCCTCCTCCTCCTCTTCCTCCTCCTCCTCCTCCTCCTCCTCATTCTATGGATTCTTGCAAACCTTTTCCTCTTGGCAGCAGCTTGAATCCCAGACTCGCATTCCTCCCGGAAGGAAGTTATGCTTCTCGACATACCGCAGTATTGCAGGAACCACAAGCATCTCTCTCTCTCTCTCTCTCTCTCTCTCTCTCTCTCTCTCTCTCTCTCTCTCCACATATGCCATAACACGGCTATGGTCGTCTGTCTCTAGTCCTCCTTAACCCCCTCCCTCCTCCCCTCTTTATCGCTTCACCCCTTTTGCTAAAATTGTAGCTTGTCTCTCTCTGTCCACAGACCCCTTGACTTTTCTATCTTTCGCCTTTTTTCTCTCTCTCTCTTCATCTACGCACCCTTTTCTCATTAATCTGTCTACCTGGCTTTATCAAAGATTCATCAAAGTACGTGTGAGTTATTTGAACTCTCTCTCTCTCTCTCTCTCTTTCTTTTACTCTTCATCTATGCATCCATCTCTCCTTAATCTGTCTACCTGGCTTTATCAAAGATTCATCAAAGTACGTGTGAGTTATTTGAACTCTCTCTCTCTCTCTCTCTCTCTCTCTCTCTCTCTCTCTCTCTCTCTCTCTCTTTCCACTTGGCAATCGACCATCCTTGCCAACTCGCCACCGCACTTTGAACACTTCAAAGTCGATCTCTAAACTCGGCCCGGAAGTGGAAGGCGAACAATGGCTTCAACTATTACAGCCAATTATGACAACGGCAAACTACGTCATTAAGGCCAGCGGGGCAAATTATATTTACCCAGATTTCGCGAAAGTAGTAATGCTATTTCTCATTCCGTATACATAGGGAGGCTGGGGGGGGGGGGATTTAAATGTCTTTTGTTGGTGGTGGAAATTTGAATTGTAACTTGACAAAATGGGGAATAAAGGCTTCTTGTCGTTGCCAACTTCTATAATCTGAGTGGGAACGATGAGATGATGCGAAAGTGTGTATGTATGTATATATATATATATATATTTATACATATACATAAATATAATGTATATATAAATTATATATATATATACTCTGTATATTTATTTATATATACATAAATTTATATGTATATATATTATATATATATTTATATACTTATAAATTTATGTATATATATATTATATATAAATACATAAATATGTATATATAAATATATAAAGACGTATATATACAGGTTATGTATGTAAATCTGTAGCACTTGGGTAATTAAGAATCTTCAACTTCAATATACGAATGACATTTCTGTATTCTTATATATTAAACAAAAAATTTCGTTTAACATTCCTGTTAGCAAAGTACTTGAAAAATCAAACCTCCTCCCCCCAAAAAAACAAAAACAAAAAACAACAATGAAAGCAGCAGAGCAACAACTTTCAAAGACTTCGTTTCCTTCGATTTCAAAAAAGCATTTTAAAACAACCTTTCCTTATATTCCCCATATAATATGAATGGATTTCATTTAATATTTAATATAGACATTCAAATTACTAGAATGGATTTCATAAAATACTTAATATAAAAATTCAAATGACTAAAATGGATTTCATACAATATTCAATTTAAAATTCAAATGACTTAAATGAATTTCATATAATATTCAATATAAAAATTCAAATGACTAAAATGGATTTCATACAATATTTAATTTAAAATTCAAATGACTAAAATGGATTTCATATAATATTCAATATAAAAATTCAAATTACTAAAATTAATTTCATATAATATTCAATATAAAAGAAATATAACATAACCTTTGAAAATACAACTGTAATTTTAACACTAATTATACTGTAAACCAATTTTGACGTGATACTAAAAAAAATGAACAAGAAAACTGTGTAAAATGAAAAGACGAAGGTAAAATGAACAGGAGATTGTAAAACTGCCAAATCATGGCGCTCCTAGGGCCACAAGTACCTCGTTCAAACCTCTTGTACTACAATGACTTAAGTCATCAGAATCGGGGCTTTTTCAAGATGATCGCGAGAAAAAAAAAAAAAAAAAGCAGCCCGCGACGAAGTGCCTTTTAAAGAGAGGAAAAATCTGCACGGAAAGGTGACTTGTTATCATCATGAAGTATATATATTATATACTTCATGTATGTGTATGTGTGTGTATGGAATCTACTGCTCACTTTTTTAGCCAGTCTGCCCTGAAGATGATTTGCTATTATCATACTCAAATTTCTAATGTGTAATGTAATTATTACTTTGGTTTTGCATATATTTTTGCCTCTCTCTCTCTCTCTCTCAAACACACATACACAATACACACACACACACACACATATATATATATATATATATATATATATATATATATATATATATATATATATATATATATATATATATATATATATATTATATAAAACCCCTATCTTCCCCAAGAGACTCCATTGCAACTCATCAGTTTGTCCCGACAATCTCCCCGGCCTTATCTGTTCCTGATGCGCCTAAAATTTTAAAAAAGTTTCTCCCCTCTTATAAACAACTCTCTAAGCTTCCCCTCCTCACAAAAGGCCTCTAAAACCTCCCCTTTTTCCCCTTGGCGAACTAATTTTCTATAATTCTATATCTCCCATGTCGCAAGTTGCCCAAGTTTCCCAGGATTAGCGTTTCCATTACCTCTAGTTGATGTATCCTCACTCAACCTTTGTAACTTCCTTTCCAATCTCCTGTAAAGCTATTATAAGATTTGCTCGCCCTAATCTTTAGGTCCGCTGTGAAGAACTTCCGAAGTTTTACTATTTAGACCACCCCGAGTCTTCAGCCATCTAAAGTTTTTCCTCTTCGTTCTTTTCTCATGATATGAGGAAAGGTAACCGCCATGCAATTTATCAATTTGGGATGGGATGCGAGATTTAGGTCAAAGGCCACGCGTTGGGACCCATGAGGTCATTCTGCGCTGAAAGAGAAATTGTGAGTGGAAAGGTTTATAAGGTGTAACAGGAGGAAAACTTCGCAGTTGCACGATGACACAATTGTCTGGAAAGGGTTGAAAGTAAGATGGATGGAGGGGAATATGAACGGAGGTACAGCAAATGGAATAAAAGGGGTCGCAGCTAGGGGCCGAAGGGACGCTGCAAAGACCCTTAAGTAATGCCTACAGTGTACCGAAAGAGGTGCACTGAAGACACTACCCTCCTTACGGAGTTCATCAATTTGTTCGCAAATCTGTCGAAATATTTTCCTCCCAAAAACTTCCACTTAAGTATCTTAAACCACACTATTCATAGTCTACATGAATCTCCTGACATCAAATTATATTTACCTTCTAAACTTTTCCATTTTAACCCACACCCTTCATCATGATTGCTACTAAGCCACAGTAACGAAAAGAGGGAATTTCTTTCCTCACGAAAACACTTCCCAAGTCTCTTACACACTTTTCAGTGCTTCCCCCCAACCCCCAGCCCCCCACCATTCCTTAAGCCCTCCCCCCACCCATGGGGAATCAGTTTTTCTCCCCATGCCCTTTCTCCTTTCCATCAGAATTCACTGTTATTCTTTTCCTTTCTTCTCCATGTCTTTCCACTGTCCTCTTCCTCTATTTCAGTGTCTCAACATTCCTTTACTTCCTTATTCATCTTGAGTGTCTCCCGTTTCCTCAGTGTCTCTCTGTACCCTTTTCCGAACTTTTCAATGTTTACCTATTCTCTTTCCTCTTTCTCAGTTCCTCCAAGACCCTTCTCCTTTCCTTCACTCTATGTCCCTTCCTCCTTCGTGGTATCTTCCCCTTCTACCTCCCCTTTCTCCTCCTCTTATGCAATACTTACCTTTCATCTCAGTATCTCCCATTTCATTTCCTCTTCTCAATATTTCGCACACCCTTCCACTACTGTGCAACCATTCCTCTTCCTCAGTGTCTCCCATCCAACGTCCCTGCCCTCAATCAGTGTCTCCCAGTCATCTTTCCCATGTCCTTCTTCTTGCTTCCTCCATTCTCTCTCTCTCTCTCTCTCTCTCTCTCTCTCTCTCTCTCTCTCTCTCTCTCTTTTCCATTTCTTCAGTGTCTCCCAATCTCCCTTCCACCACCATCTCCTTAGTGTTCTCCCTCTTTCATCCACCATCTTTCCATTCTCTCTCTCTCTCTCTCTCTCTCTCTCAACTTCTATTCCCTTTCTTCATTGTCTCCCAATCCCCTTTCCACTACCATCTCCTTGCTGTTCTCCCTCTTGCCTCCTCCATCTTCCCATTCTCTCTCTCTCTCTCTCTCTCTCTCTCTCTCTCTCTCACCTGCATAGGTCCGAGTCTCTTTCTCAATTTCCTCCTCTTCTTCGTCCCAGAGAAGCGGGGAATCCGGCTCATCCTATTAGTGATTCTTGATGGAGTTTTTCAAGTAAGGTAACGTGTGAAATGAATTGGAGAATGGCCGCGTAATAGCCATCTCTCTCTCTCTCTCTCTCTCTCTCTCTCTCTCTCTCTCTCTCTCTCTCTCTCTCTCGAGCGATTTTAGCCGGATCATTATTTCTCATGATAGGAAAAGGATATTTCTTTATCTCATTCGCTATCTTACATTCTCTCTCTCTCTCTCAGGGGCGACTTAGTCGGAGGAACATTATTCTTATGATAGAAATAGGATATTTCTTTATCCCTTGCGTTATCTTACATTCTCTCTCTCTCTCTCTCTCTCTCTCTCTCTCTCTCTCTCTCTCTCTCTCTCTCTCTCTCTCAGGGGCGACTTTACCAGGATCAGTATTCTCATGATAGGAAAAGGATGTTTCTTCATCTATTTCGTTTATCTTCTCTCTCTCTCTCTCTCTCTCTCTCTCTCTCTCTCTCTCTCTCTCTCTCTCTCTCTCTCTCTCTCTCGGGGGCAACTTTAGCAGATCATTATTTCTCATTGTAGAAAAAAGTTATTTCTTATCTTATTCGTTACGTCTTATTCACTAGGTGATATTATTTCTTTTCAGTGAATCCTATGATTTACGTAAAAGATGTTTCGGTCATTAACTTAACAACAATTTAATTACTTCTCTATTACTTGGCTTGGCGAACTTTTAAATAGATTTGTAAGTCCTCTGTTTAATGGTATTTTCAATTTCTTTTCTCAATATCCTGTTTGTCTGCATTGTGAAAATATAAAAAAAACTAAACCTAACCAACTTGACTATTGCATTCGCAAAACGTGTTAGTTCAAAAAATAGTTTACTATGCGTTTTAACATTTTCATTATCCAGTTTCTGTTTAATGGTATTTTCAGTTTCTTTTCTCAATATCCTGTTTATCTTTGCTGTGAAAACATTTCCAAAAAAGGACAAAACCTATACAAATTGAATATTATATTCTCAAAACAATAATTTAAAAAATAGTTTAAATTGTGCTTTAACATGTTCATTATTTAAGTTCTGTTTAATGATATTTTCAGATTCTTTTCTCAGTATCCTATTTGTCTTTGCTGTGAAAATATTTTCAAAAAAGGATAAAACTTAACTAAGCTGACTATTATGTTCACAAAATACACTAATTTTAAAAACAGTTTAAATTGTGTTTTAACATGTTCATTATACAGTTTCCTTGCCCAGCGGAGAATCTTTTAACAAAGACTGAGAAAATTCAGCGACGAATATCATTTATATTTAATAGTATTTAAACTTGATACATTAGACAACCTCCTATACTATTAGTAAAAAAAAAAGGCAATATAATATGAGAGGACTTGAATTTACAAAGTAACTTTTGTCTATATAAATACAAAAAAGGCGAAATACTCTATAAAAGAGAGATAATAGTCCATATATATATTATATATATAAATTTACGACTTGCATGGGAATCGAACCCTGGTATTTCAATTGAAACGCTAGTGCGCTACCAACTGGAAGACCTGGGTTCGATCCCGATGTGAGTCAGAAATTTATTTCTGTTCCACGAATGATTGTGTGTTGAATATATATACTGTATATATATACTGTATATATATATATATATATATATATATATATATATATATATATATATAGACATATTATATATATTGTATGCACTGCATAAAGTGGGGATGATAGCGTACATACAGTTCAAGAAATGAGAAAAGGGAAAAACGTACAACAGAATAAATTACCACAGTAGACATATCTTCCTCGCTGATCCTACCACAATTCTTGCACGGCACATTACCTGAGAAGAAAGAGAAAAACTGACGTTAGTGGTATATCTAGTTACTAGCATTTCTTTAGTTACATGTATGTATGTATGTATGTATGTATGTATGTATGTATATATATATAAATATTATATATATATATATATATATATATATATATATATATATATATATATATATATATATATATATATATATATATATATATATATATATAAAATTTTTATTATGAGACAAACTTAGCTTTCATCTACAACTGTAATTCAAATATAACATCAAAGAACTAATACTATTTTATGAAATTACTGGCACAATAATTGGCTTACCTGCAGATCTAAATTCCAATTATGAATCTTTGAATTTGTATTACAATCATTAACGTTACCACTTACCAATCCTGGGCAAGAGAAAAATAACAAGATATCCTTAAGTCAACATTGCATAAAGAGTAATTACATTTTTTATAAAATGCGAATATTTACGCACGACATATATCAAACATAATGACTGATATCTTTGTACTGGCCAAAATATCCTGACAATCTCCAGTAGATTTATTATGAATATTATCAATCAGTAAGGAATGTAATATACTTGCTTTTACATATATGTATATATATGTATATATAAATATTTATATATATTTATATATACACATGTATAAATACATCTCTATATATATACTTATGTATAATACATATATGTATATACATGTAATAGAGAATATATATAAACTTATATAAATCTATAAAAAAAAGCAACAGTTCATATATTTAACATCAGCACAAGAACTTTTGACAAAGATTTCATGAGTTGAATAAAAACCCTTATATAAAAGAACGATGCATTTTTAGAGAGAGCCTCTTCAAAGAAAAGGAAATCGCACAGCAGAGGAAAGAGAAAAGGGTGAAATAGCCTTACAGTAAAATAAAAACTGAGAGAGAGAGAGAGAGAGAGAGAGAGAGAGAGAGAGAGAGAGAGAGAGAGAGAGAGAGAGAGAGAGAGAGAGAGAGAGAGAGATTCCACTTAAATCCTGAAATCCTGAGATAGAGTGATAAACATTCCACTTAAACAATAATGTACTAATGCTTATAAATAGAGGCATGTGATATTTAAACCTTTATAATATTAAACCTAAATACACCCGGTCAAAGTATTAAAGCGCCGTATACATACATCAATACATATGTATACAACTGTATCTTGTTGATCACCACCATTTTTTTCTTTCTGTATTTCCCTTTACCTCCTCTTACTTACTTCCTAATGAAGACCATATTCTTTGGAAGCTTGAATTTCAAGTCAGTGGCCCTTGTGGTGGGTTTGTTCCATAAGAAGAAGTTTCATCTTCTGGATAATAATAATAATAATAATAATAATAATAATAATAATAATAATAATAATAATAATAATAATAATATTCTTTGGAGGCTTGAATTTCAAGTCAATGGCCCCTGTGGTTGGCTTATTCCACACGAATATGGTTCATTTTCTGAATAATAATAATAATAATAATAATAATAATAATAATAATAATAATAATAATAATAATAATAATATTCTTTGGAAGCTTGAATTTCAAGTCAGTGGCCCCTGTGGTGGGCTTGTTCCACACGAACAGGTTTCATCTTCTGAATAATAATAATAATAATAATAATAATAATAATAATAATAATAATAATAATAATAATAATAATAATATTCTTTGGAGGCTTGAATTTCAAGTCAATGGCCCCTGTGGTGGGCTTATTTCATACGAATATGGTTCACTTTCTGAATAATAATAATAATAATAATAATAATAATAATAATAATAATAATAATAATAATAATAATAATAATATTCTTTGGAAGCTTGAATTTCAAGTCTGTGGCCCCTGGGGTGGACTTGTTCCACATGAACAGGTTTCATCTTCTGAATAATAATAATAATAATAATAATAATAATAATAATAATAATAATAATAATAATAATAATCATCTTTGGAAGCTTGAATTTCAAGTCAGCGACCCCTGTGGTGGGCCTGTTTCACATGAACAGGTTTCCTTTTCTGAATAATAATAATAATAATAATAATAATACGTCAATACCGTGTCTCCGTAGCCAGCATCAGTGCAGCCTTCTCCCCGTCCAAGTGGAAACCAGGACATTTATCATATTCCCATTCGAACGCCCCCACTGCATGATTGTCAGGACGGAACGGTCAGTGTAAACTGTGACAGGAAACGGACAGGTATACCCCTCCCCCCTCCCCTAACCACAACTCCTCCTCCTCCTCCTTCTCCTCCTCCCTTGGGACAGTTTGTGAGGAGATGGACCTCACCACAAGAGGAAGGAAGGGAAGCAGGTTTTCTCTAATGTATTTTCTTACTTGATCAATTTGGGTACATGGAGTATTCTGTAGTTATTTCTTTCTTATTAAATAGAAAATAATATCCTCTAAGTCACACCGTGATTAGAATTAACCGATACAAAATTTTTGGTAATGGAATATTCATTGGTAATTAATTGCTAAATACAAAATATATCCTGTCAGCCACCCAGAGAGTAAAATGAACAGCCACAAAATTTATATAATGAAAAAAAATGTTCAAGTTCATTTTCCAGGCAATATTTCCAGGCCAGTTAGCAGGAGCGGCCTTGAAAGAAGTTCCAAAATATAGTATCCGTATTCCAAACCCACCCAAAAGAAGCAACGGGTAAATTAAGACAAGATGTAAGTTTCGAAATGACATTTTTTAGTTTTGTTGAAAATCAGCAGAAAATTGCTTTGCATTACAGGCAGGAAATGGGAACATTTTGCTTAAATACAACGTAGAGTGATAACATAAATATATCCACTATTTCTTACCTACAAATAATAACGGAGTCGCAGCTTATTCCTTCAGTACAGAAACCAAAATAAAACACAATAAACAAACACGTAAAAAATGCGCCGAAGTTTTTTCGGCGCAATCGAGTTTTCTGTACAGCCGCTGCAGCGTATAACCAAGGCCACCGAAAATAGATCTATCTTTTGGTGGTCTCGGTATAATGCTGGATGAACTGCGGCCCATGAAACTTTAACCACTGCCCGGTGGTGGTCTGTCCCATATCGTTGCCAGAAGCACGATTATGACTAACTTTAACGTTAAATAAAAATAAAATAAAATAAAATAGATAAATAAAAATATATAAAAATAAAATTAAAACTACTGAGGCTAGAGGGATGCAATTTGGTAAGTTTGATGATTGGGGGGTGGATGATCAATGTACCAATTAGCAGCCCTCTAGCCTCAGTGGTTTTTAAGATCTGATGGCGGACAGAAAAAAGTGCGGACGGACAGACAAAGACAGCACAATAGTTTTCTTTTACAGAAAACTAGAGGACAAAATATTGCAATAACGAACATTAATAAAAAGAGACAAAGATCTACAACTGTATTTTTGTAAAATAAGGCAAATATTGCATTTATAAAAAAATAAATTAATAAAAAATACAAAAAAAGTCCTACAACAGTATTATTTGTAAAGTAAGACAAATATTGTATTTATAAACAAAAACACATTAATAAAAAAATACAAAGAAAGTCCTACACCTGTATGCAAAGAGCTTCAACACCTCCCCCCCCAACCACTGCAAGCACAGCTTCAAGGAAGCTAAATCAGGAAGAAGCTGATGATGATGATGATGATAATGATGATGATGATGATGATGATGAACTCGTTAAAGGAAGAATTATGGGCGGCGGGCAGGTGTCCGGAGAGAAAAATCAGGGAGGTGGGAACTTCCTCAAGGGAGCCGACACCAAAGGCTCTAGGAGGAACTTGAAGCAGGTGTCTCCATACTCTTGCTTATCCAATTATAGGTTTTATTAACACACCGAAGGGAGGAGGAGGAGGAGGAGGAGGAGGAGGAGGAGGAGGAGGAGGAGGAGGAGGAGGAGGAGGAGGAAAAGGAAGGGGGAGGAGGAGGAGGAGGAGGAGGAGGAGGAGGAGGAGGAGGAGGAGGAGGAGGGGGAAGAGGAGAATAAAGAGGAGGAGGCGGAGGACGACGACGACGACGAAGAGGAGAATGAGGAGAAGGAAGAACAGGAGGAAAAGAATGAGGAGGAGGAGGAGGGAGGAGGAGGAGGAGGAGGAGGAGGAGGAGGAGGAGGAGGAGGAGGAGGAGGAGGAGGGTGTAGTGCATTGACTTACCAAGAGCGGAAAGTTAAGACGGCCGAGTGTTTTGAAAGCATCAAGCAATTGACGAGGCAAAGTGAAAGCATGATGGTTGTTTACGGCCAAAGACAGAAGAAGAAGAAGAAGAAGAAGAAGAAGAAGAAGAAGAAGAAGAAGAAGAAGAAGAAGAAAAAGAAGAAGAAGAAGAAGAAGAAAGATAGAATACCAGAAGAAAAACAACAAAATATAGAAATTTTTTTTCTTTTTATGTACTGAGAAATCTATACAATCTCACGAACAACGACATAACGCATTCATATAACACATGAGCATCATATTGCAGGCTAAACCAACATATGTGCAGAAGACTACAACATTCATCAGTAATCTCGACAGGCAGGATACATGCAACACGCGCATGTTGAAAATATCAAATCTAAATACTACGGCTTTGTATCAGTAAAAAAAAAAAAGACACGATATGATAGTTTACATTATGTTTTTTTAAACTTAATACGCCATTGTCATATCTATAATAGACACATACTTTGATTTTCCATGTTGGAAGATAAATAACAGTAAGTCTTATTTTCAAGGAGCATTTTATGCCAAAAAGATCTTTGTAAAATAATAAAAATAAATGCTAGAATTTATGTAAAAACAGACAGGGATTTTGTTCAATAACGTGTGTACGTGCAGAAATTAATAATAAATATCTAAATATCCAAAGGTACAAACACTACACAAACACACACAAACACACACACACGTATATATATATATATATATACAGTATATATATATATACTGTTATATATATATATATATATATATATATATATATATATATATATATATATATATATATATGTATGTATGTATGCATGTATGCATGTACATATACATAATACATACACGACTGTAAAATACATCGAGTTTATATACGTATCAGGTAAAAGAAACAGTATATAATAGCCCAATCCCAGGGGTCCTTCTTCCTCTTCTGCTACAGAATGACAGGTCCCAGGAGTTCATGTTGTGGACCAAATGAAGAAGAATAGGGAGGGCACAGACTCCGCTTGGCACACACGGGGAAAGGCCCCTGCCCCTGACTCCGGCCCAATCGATATTAATGACTTTAGCAGGTGAGCTGTGGTACCTGGCGGGACTATAAATCGCTTTTCCTGTAGTAGTCACCGACGGAGACACGGGACTGCAGGAGGCTTAAATATTCAGCCCATCCGTCCAGCTTGTTCCTCCCCCTCCCCCCCCCCAACCCTCCCCCGTGCCAACTCTCTCTCTCTCTCTCTCTCTCTCTCTCTCTAAGCATGTATTGAATGAAGAGGTTCTGATGACATAAACTTCTCACTTCTCTCTCTCTCTCTCTCTCTCTCTCTCTCTCTCTCTCTCTCTCTCTCTCTCTCTCTGTGTGTGTGTGTGTGTGTGTGTGTGTGCGTGTGTGTGTGTAAATATGTATTGAATGAAGTAGTTCTGATGTTATCAACGTTGCCCGCCCGCCCCCCCACCTCTCTCTCTCTCTCTCTCTCTCTCTCTCTCTCTCTCTCTCTCTCTCTCTCTCTGTAAACAAGTACTGAATGAAGAAGCTAGATGACATGGACGTTACAACCCGCTCTCTCTCTCTCTCTCTCTCTCTCTCTCTCTCTCTCTCTCTCTCTCTCTCTCTCTCTCTAAAAGATCTTGAAGTTCGCTTCTATAATACTGGTATTAAATCGTCTCTCCGCCGCTTTCGTGCAATTTAAGATGGTCGTTTCTTTCTCACTCCTTTGAAATGCTATCTGATACCAAACGTCTCTCCCCTGAGAGAGAGAGAGAGAGAGAGAGAGAGAGAGAGAGAGAGAGAGAGAGAGAGAGAGAAAGTGCTGCACCCTCAATGACAAATATATAGGCACAATAACTTTAAACTCAAGATAGCTTTGAAGACTGTTTCAGTTTCCGTGGATAGATAGTTGGTATGGATATGTATATGCATATGTATATGTATATGTATATATATAAATAAATATATATATATATATATATAATATATAATGATATATAATATATATATATATATATATATATATATATATATATATATATATATATATATATATATATATATACATATATATATATATATATATATCTCATTTGAAAATGAACCTAATAATAACAATACGATAAAGAAAACAAAGCAAAGAACATAAATAAGAGATAACAAAGTCTAACGAAAGCAAGGAAAAATGAAACCAATAAACGCAGGAAAGACAAAAATCGATGGAAGTAACCATTAAGATTTAAACGGAGGCAAGAATTACAATACCCTGACTAAAGCCAAAATTTGACAGGGAGGGGTGGGTAGGAGGAAGGGGGAGGGGAATGAGGGTTCTAAAGGAACATTCCTTCGTCGATAACAAAAGTAAAAAGCAATAAAGGAGAATAATTTCCATGAGACGGGAAGGAGGGATGTAATAATCTCTTGGGAGGGGGAGGAGTGAATAAAGAAATAAAAAAAAGGAGAGGGAGGGGGTTGAAATCACTTAGGCATTGAAGGAAGGGGTTCCTGGAAAGCAAAATTTGCAGTTAAAGTCGTGGGGGGTTAGACGACAGATGGTAAAATGGAGGGCCCAGGTACCCCAGGGGAAAACAAAATTGTAACATAAGTGGAGGTGGTGGGTGGGAGGGGGAAGGGGGGAAGGGAAGGAGGAAGCAGATGGTTAGAGAGAGAGAGAGAGAGAGAGAGAGAGAGAGAGAGAGAGAGAGGAGGCAGAAAGTGCATTTCCAAAAACGTGTTTTTCTATAATGACCGAGACATCAGCATTTGGGTGAAATTTACGCTTTAATAATAAACCGTCTCCGGAGCGGATTTCGGAAAGGACTTTCCGATTCCAAAACGATTGAGGCTTTTCCCAGGAAGAAAGGAAGGAAGGAAGAAAGGAAGAAGAAAGAGAGGAGAAGGAAAACCGCCGGTCATGCGTAGGCAAACGGAAGGAACAAAAACTTTTTGCAACCGGCAGGAAGCTTTGCAATGTTGCAATGGAATATACATACATACTTATACATATATATATATATATATATATATATATATATATATATATATATATATATATATATATATATATATATATATATATATATATATATATATATATATATATATATATATATATATACATACACGACAGCTTCAGCCTTCACCGAGGACACTCAGTCGGTTGTTGATCTAAAAGCTCGAGTGTGTATGCAGTTGCAAGGAGCACTTAGGGCCCACCTGTGTCCAATACAAATGAGCCTCTTACAAGGACAAGCAATTGCAAACTGAATTATGCAGTTGCCTGCAACTTCCTTTACACGAAAGTTCCATAATGACGTTTCCCGGAAAGTCAAGCCGAAAAATAAAAGTACGGCTGTTCGGCATAATTAACTTTTTTTGAAAGGCCCAATACATACTGGTACGTACATAGGATTTCTTCCGCTATTAAAATAAATATCTAAATGAAGGCCAGAGTATAAAAAACGAATATATTAAAGAATTCAAGTTGTATATATATATATATATATATATATATATATAT
>NC_089779.1:14564832-14574832 GCF_040412425.1 Macrobrachium rosenbergii
CAGATATAGAGGGATAGTAGACAAAGAACAAAGTTTCTAAGCTCTGACTAAATTTCTAAGCACTCGCCAAAGTTCTAAGCACTGACTAAATTTCTAAGCACATAATTTTCTAAGCACAGACTAAATTTCTAAATACTGGCCAATTTCTTAAGCACTGACTAAATTTCTAAGCACTGACTAATTTTTTTAAGCACAGACAATTTCTAAGCACTGGCTAATTTTGTAAGCACAGACTAAATTTATAAACACTGACTAATTTTCTAAGCACAGGCTAAATTTCTAAGCACTGACCAATTTTCTAAGCACTGAAAAATTTCCTAGGGACTTACTGAATTTCTAAACACTGACTAATTTTGTAAACAATGACTAAATTTCTAAACACTGACTAATTTTCTAAGCACTGACTAAATTTCCAAGCACTGGCTATGTTTCTAAGCACTGTGCATTAGTTGCGCATTAGGTCTAAACCAAGCGTGACTGTGTAGATATAACATATACATGGATTATTTTGAGCCATGGTTTCATTACGTCACGTATCAGAGAGAGAGAGAGAGAGAGAGAGAGAGAGAGAGAGAGAGAGAGAGAGAGAGAGGGGGAGAGAGAGAGAGAGAGAGAGAGAGAGGGGGGAGAGAGAGAGCTAAAGTTCTCAAAATTGAGGCCTAGGAATATATTTGAAAATGACCTCTTTAAAGAGAGAGAGAGAGAGAGAGAGAGAGAGAGAGAGAGAGAGATACGCCTAATTCTACGAGTAAACATACAAACTTCTAAGCATCGCCGTCAGGAATTGTTTTAATATCTAAAATTGTCTTCGTTAAATCCTGTAAGAGAGAGAGAGAGAGAGAGAGAGAGAGAGAGAGAGAGAGAGAGAGAGAGAGAGAGAGAGAGAGAGAGTTAATTTTACAAGCAAACATGCAAACGTCTAGGCATCATCCTCAGGAATTGTTTAGTTAAGCCAAATAGAGGTGGTCTTAGAGAGAGAGAGAGAGAGAGAGAGAGAGAGAGAGAGAGGCGGGGGACGTAACAGGAAACAAAGACCATAATTTCCCTTCGGATGGAGTTCCCTGACGGGCCCCCAATAACAGATTTTCGGGATGCTGGCTGGGCCCATTCCAGCCGTCTCCTTGCCCCATTATTCAATACGTCTTAGGAATCGATGGCCACAATAAAATTTCACTTTCATCTGATCTCTTGATAAGGACCTTCCTTCACGCTGTCTCTCCTCCTGCTGCCACCTTCCCTTGCTACTCTCTCTCTCTCTCTCACACAAACATATATATTATACAAGTAGAATCCTCTGGTTACTTTGTACAACATACGTATGTAGGATTTATTAGCCACAATGTCCTCTTAACTACTCGAGAAGTTAGGAAGTTAAGAGGGTATTGTGGCTAATAAATACTACACACACACACACGTATATATATACATACATACGTACATACATATATATATGTATACATATGTGTGTATATGTGTGTGTGTGTGTGTACCGCTGTTCCCTCAGCTAATATGTAGATTTACAAGCACAGTCTTCGTCTCGAGGTGTGCCTGGGTAACAGTAAAATGAAAGCCTTTTTCTGTAGTATCTGCAAAATAAATATTAATTGGGCTTAAATTCCCTACAATGTAAAAAAGTTCCTCATATTGCTCGTTACTGACAAATATGACTAATCAACTTGATTAGAAGTTATTGCTTCTTGTTTAAGAGACATGAAAAATTTGTGACAACATTCTCAGTTTACCAAATGTAATGGAAATAGCTTTCATACATAACCCATGCAAGCAAAAGACACTTACTTGGACGTGTGTAAGTATATGCAGAATATAAGCAACTATAGCTTTGACTGTGTACGTAAGATACAAAACAATCACACGAATACAAATGAATATCTCACCTATCAATTCGAATTGTTGACTGGAAGAGGCCTAACCCCCAATTAACGCCTTTTGTATTCAAATAAAAAACTCACTTGGAATCTCTTTTGTCTCCCTTCTTCACTCTCAACTCTTTCCTATCTTCCATTTTCCTCCACTTCTTTCCTCACCTTTTATTTACTCCCGCCTTCTTCCCTACCTTCCATTTTCCTCTCCCTTCTTTCACACCTTCAATTTTCCTCTCCCTTCTTCCCTATCTTCCATTTTCCTCCTCTTTCTTCCATACCTTCAATTTTCCTCTCCCTTCTTCCCTGCTTTCCATTTTCCTCCTCCTTCTTCCTTACCTTCCATTTTCCTCCTCCCTCGTCCCTGCCTTCCATTTTCGTTTCCCTTCTTCCCTACCTTCCATTTTCCTCCTCCTTCTTTCCTACCTTCCATTTTACTCCTTCTTCTCTACCTTCCATTTTCCTCCCCCTTCTCCCCTACCTTCCATTCTCCTCCCCCTTCTCCTGTTCATCTCGCTTCTTCCTTCTCCCTACTTTCCTACCATTCGTTTTCCTCCCCCTTCTTCCCCACCTTCCATTTTCCTCCCCCTTCTTCCCCACCTTCCATTTTCCTCCCACTTCTTCCCCACCTTCCATTTTCCTCCCCCTTCTTCCCCACCTTCCATTTTCCTCCCACTTCTTCCCCACCTTCCATTTTCCTCCCCCTTCTTCCCCACCTTCCATTTTCCTCCCACTTCTTCCCCACCTTCCATGTTCATCTCCATAGCAGCATCGTTTTGTAGGTCCATAAATTAAAAAAGGCAGAAAACAAATGGATCTGATCAATCTCTTCGAGGAATGGCTTAAGAAAGGAACCAGGACCTGGCAGCCTTCGAGGGTTAGATCTCGGTCCCTACTTCACACCACCTCCCGAGGAAGAAGAAGTGAGGGGGAGGAGGAGGGAGGAGGGGTGAGGTGGAGGAATGAGGAGGAGGAGGAGTTTGAGTAAGTGTCAAGGTCATTGGAAATTTTATATATATATATACACACACATATATATATATATATATATATATATATATATATATATATATATATATATATATATATATATATATATATATGTGTGTGTGTGTGTGTGTGTGTGTGTGTATGACAGACAGAGACAAGAGAGAGAGAGAGAGAGAGAGAGAGAGAGAGAGAGAGAGAGAGAGAAACTGCTTCTCGTTAGAATATACAATAAAAAATAAGCGGTAGCTGCGGAACCTTAACTCATCATTCAAAAATCTAAAAGGTACACAAATAACATCCAAAAGTGTCCATCATTATACAAATAAAAACAAAAATCATAAAAACATCTAAACATACAAAAAAAAATAAAAACAAGGGGGCGGGGGAAAAACCCCATAAAAGACAATAGGGTTATATAACTGACACTCTAATCTCACACCCTCCTCTAATTCTCCTGGTGTATACCTAGTTCCCCTTCCCCCCACCTTCCCCTCCTTATTCGTATCCCTATCCCCTCCCCTCCCCACCCACACCACCCACTCACTCTCTTATTTCCTGAGGCCCACTTCTATTCCCCAATTCCCCCAAGGACCACCCCGCCCCTTTCCAACGTACGAGAGGCGCACAAAGGCCATTAAGTGACCCCATCAAATCAAGGCGCCAAAACATTTGTCTTCTTACAGCTGTTTTCGCCCAACAAGGGGCAGCGCCGCTTTGACAGCGAGACAATGGATGAATAACGATAGTCTCGGCCCACAAAAGACACCGTCATTATCCTCGCCTTCATCGTTAGCATCATCATCGTCAACAGATGTAACACTGCTAAGTATCTCTCTCTCTTTGGACAGTACTATCATCTGCCGTGGCTACTCAAGGCCCCTCCCCCCGCCCTCCCCACACCATTCCACTCCCCCCGCCTCCCAAATGACATTTCCCAGCTGATCCAACTTAGGCACCACCAACCCAGCTCTCAAAATGATTGATTGATTTATGGTTATTATAACTGGCGTCACAAACGCAACTCTCATAACATCTCTCATCTGACCCAACTTAGACACCACCAACCCAGCTCTCAAAATGATTGATTGATTTATGGTTATTATAACTGGCGTCACAAACGCAACTCTCATAACATCTCTCATCTGACCCAACTTAAGTACCACCAACCCAACTCTCAAAATGATTGATTGATTTATGGTTATAATAACTGGCGTCACAAACCCAACTGTCAGAAAACATTCAGCTCGGGCGCTCGTCATCACTGACCTTCATTTTCGCGACGCCATCCTATTTTAAGATTCAGTCGATCATAGCCCTTTTGAAAGGTGATTTTCTTATGCTTGGTCACGAAAATTATTCTTTTTGTTATCGCATGCACTTATTTATTATTGTTTTTATTTATTTTCATTTATTTGCTATATTTTATCTTCTAATTTTTATATACTTGAACAATCTATTCTGAAAAAGATTGTTTCAAAATCTATTCAGTATAAGTTTATTTTAAAAGTAAATAGCCTTTCAGAATTATCCATCCAATGTGAATGTCTGGTTATTTTTAATAATAATAATAATAATAATAATAATAATAATAATAATAATAATAATAATAATAATAATAATAATAATAATAATAATACGCAGGAAGCCCTATTCTCAATTTTTTCTTACAGCCCATATCAAAAGCACAGCTAGATATTGCCTCACCCACCGTTTACCGGAAAGGCCAACATGTCATGTCAATCCCCACTCTCTCTCTCTCTCTCTCTCTCTCTCTCTCTCTCTCTCTCTCTCTCTCTCTCTCTCTCTCTCCTCTCTCTCTCTCTCTCTCATTTAGTCACCAGTACATTAAAAAAATTCCTCTCCATAATAATTCGCAACCCTTTAAAACGGTTTCCTTTTCTCTCTCTCTCTCTCTCTCTCTCTCTCTCTCTCTCTCTCTCTCTCTCTCTCTCTCTCTCTCATTTAGTTACCAGCGTATTAATAAAAGTCCTCTCTATAGTAAAATGAAACCATTTAAAACGATCTCTCTCTCTCTCTCTCTCTCTCTCTCTCTCTCTCTCTCTCTCTCTCTCTCTCTCTCTCTCTCATTTAGTTACCAATGTATTAAAATAATTCCTCTCTATAGTAAAACGAAAACCTTTAAAACGATCTCTCTCTCTCTCTCTCTCTCTCTCTCTCTCTCTCTGCGCTGCCGAACATGAGGAAAAAGCTAATAATAGCGATGAGGGTGTAATGTGCAATGAGTAAATTGGATGAGGAAGGCCCCGACGAATCACGGGCATGGGGCCAGCGCCTGTATGAGTGACGACCCATCAGTCTTGCCAAATTTACCCACCCACCCCAGAGGGGAAGCCAAAAACTCAGGTAACCTGCGGGAGGAGAGAGGCTCGGGCGAAGGAAGGAAAAAAAAAAAAAACAATGAGGAGTCTGTGCGAGTCAGTGTGAGTCTGTGTTTTAAGGTCGAATGAAGTCTGTCTGTGTTACCAATATCTCAGGTAACCTCCAGGAGAGAGGCTTGGGCAAAGGAAGGAAAAAAAATAATGATGAGTCTGTGGGAGTCTGTGCGAGTCTGTGTTTTAAGGTCGACTGAAGTCTGTTGTTGTTTTTTTTATTAAGATAATCAATGTCTGTTTACAGACTCCCCGCTGAGGATGTCACGCATCTGGAACCTCAGAAGTTAGAATACAATTCTTGTATGTTAATGATATACTTAAAATTTTTTCTGTTTATTTACTAATTTGTTAACTGATTTTCTCTTTTTTAATGAGTGCTCTCTTCTTTCTGTATTTCCCATTACCTCCAGTTACCTCTTCCTAATTAACACCATATTCTTTGGAAGCCTGAATTTCAAGTCAGTGGCCCCTGTGGTGGGGTTGTTCTGTATGAATAGGGTTCATCTTATGAATAATAATAATAATAATAATAATAATAATAATAATAATAATAATGAAAATCCACAATTATATAGTAAATATATTACTATGTAAAAAATCAAAGACTTTCGAACACCTGAACGGTGTTCCTCATCAGTGTTAACGTTAACACTGATGAGGAACACCGTTCAGGTGTTCGAAAGTCTTTGATTTTTACATAGTAATATATTTACTATATAATTGTGGATTTTTATTACTCAGATTGTTTTTCACGAAATTGTGAATCTATTAATAATAATAATAATAATAATAATAATAATAATAATAATAATAATAATAATAATAATAATAATAATAATAATGTTCATAACATGTTCATTTTACAACAATTTTGGAAATAATAATAATAATAATAATAATAATAATAATAATAATAATAATAATAATAATAATAATAATAATAATAATATGTTAATTTTACAAGTTTTGGAAATATATTAAGATCATTATAATAAAGTTTATAAGAAATGTTATGTTAACCATTCTTTTATTATTTTTACTGAAATAACAGCGACCACAATTCAAGTTGATTTGTGAATTCACGATCCATTTCCCAAAAACAGGAATCTCCTGCTGATGAAAATTTCTTAAATGGGAAATAACTACTTGACAGTTTTTCTGGTCTAGATTTTTTTTAACTCTAAACTATATGATGCTCATAACAGTACTAATACTAATTGATAACGTTGAAAAATTACACATTTAATACCATTTCTACAGAAAATGACATCCATTCCCCTTCACACCCACCACTGCTTCTTACAGACATTTTTCCAAAGGACAAATACTTTATGACAGACATTATTCTTCCTATTCACCACTGCAACTTCCTATATGACAAAAACAGGAAAAATCTACAAATTTAATCATTTAGCGGTACCAAAGACAAAAAATCTCTGGTGGTAAAAATTTAAATAAAATGACAAAAAACAATGATTTAATGGTAACAGTACATTTCCCAGCGTTTGGTACATGTACGATATATCCATTAAGATGTGGATTAAAATCTTCACAAAGAAAAAAATGAATAAATCAGTGGTCCCAAACTAGAAAAAACTCTGGCGAAAAAAATAACGAAAAATATGCTAACTAAAATTTTCACAGGGAAAAACATTAATAACTTAGCGGTCCGAAACTAGAAAAAAAAACTCTGGCGATAAAAAAAATAATGAAAAAAATGATCACTGCGTTTCCCAGCGTTTGGGAAATGTACTGTAACCGTTAAGATGTTACAAAAAACACACAAACACACACACACACCCGTGGAAATCAATCAAGGCCGGAGACGCAGCTCCATTTTCTCTACAAGGCAACGAGAAGAGAAATCACTGGCCATGCCTCCCTCCCTCCCTTAATACACTTTCATGAAGTCGTATCGCAAATTCGACCCGCCATACTTTATTGCAGGAGTATATCTCCGCACAATCTGCACCGTCTGAGGATAAAAGGCTATATATTTGATATATCCGGTCGACTATTACGCTACTCCCTCGGGAGTATGGGAGATTGGGGGGGTTACATTCTGGGAGTGTGCCGGGGGCGGGGGGTTGTGGATTGAAGGGGGTTAGGTAGGAGAGTTATACCATTTTTTTCTCCCTCTACCAAACGACCAAAGGGGCCATTAACTCAGCACATAAATATAAAAGATAAACAAATTGATAAAATACAAGTATGTGTGTATATTATAAAGTAACTGAGATAGTAAATGACTTTAAAATAATATAAACTAATTAATAAAATATAAGGCTGTGTATTTAATTAGTTACTACAGTAGGTAATAAAATGGTTGAGGTTTGTTGTTATTGAAGTATTAAATAAAGCGTATATCAGTATCACTGAATCTAAACAGCTATGAAAGTATTTTATCTTTTCGGCTCCTTTCACCGTAAAAGATTCTTGAGAATCTATAAATAGTAACATCTATACGTGAAGATGTCTTCTTTTGAGTCGTTTTATTATAAGCATATAAATTCTCATCTCTCTACTATACGCATCGATAACCAGAGTTAGTGTGACGCCAATCAGTGACACTCGAACAACTATTACAAGTCTATGTTGCATAATAAAAAACCAAGTTAAATTTATAAATCTTTTAACTATAATAAACAACAAATTAAATTTATATATCTTTTAACATGTCTGATTTTTTATCTGAGAGCCTTTACAGCAGTTGTGTTTATTTCAAAAAATTGTCTTCTAGAAATCCTTCCTATGAATGTAAGTAATAATTATCATTTACCTTCCAAAGAAGGTAAATAATGTTTATAAAAAACACCGACCTATGAAACTCAGTTTTGTTAAAAATAACATATTTTCTTGTTAAAAACACAAGGTATTATTCCAAAGACACCGCATTTTAAAGGCCAAATAATGTATGTGTAATTTTAATGTTATTCAAATTACATATTTAGTAAAACCCACTCCACCAGGGCCATTCCAAGTCGCATCTCATTACGATCTAAATAGATTAAAATCTTAACCCATGGAAATGTACAATGTGTGCTTTAAAACTGTTATAGAAACCAATGTAACCGTTTTCAATCCCTCGCTATGTTGTAGTTTCATATTCCGTAAAGGTATAATTTTAGTTTCACTCCGAAATCACCTACTCCCTAAAAAATATTTCAAATTGTTCACTTCATAAATAATGACCCCTCAGATTATTCTGGGCAAATGTAAGCAATTTCAAGATACGTCAAGACGCAAGAATTTTAACATCCCTAACTACCAATCCGACTGAACTGCTTGGCAACGAAGCGGCCTGCTGTAATATAGCCTAAACGCAGCATGGCATGAAAGTACAACCGTGTATTAATAACTTTAATTAAAAGGTCAACATAGCCTAATAACCTGACTGACAACGAAGGTATGACGACTCCGCAAATTGTAAACACATCAAGACATGAGAACAAGAGTCATGTTGATCCATCCTGATTCATCTCTTTATAATTCTTCCCCTTCATTTCCCGGCCTCTCCTCCTCCTCCTCCTCCTCCTCCTCCTCCTCCTCCTCCTCCTCCTCCTCCTCCTCCTTTCCAAGGCGTGATATCAGGGTTATACAGAGATCTGTTTGGGAGAAGGAAATGCACCCTAAAATAAGGCTTAATTGTGGGCCGGGCAAATGCAAACAATCAAGCTGTTGGAACAACTAATAGACGGACAAGGCTAAGAGATAAATCAAGAAGAGAGGAAGCAATCTGACAAACACGATGATAAACAAGGCAGAATGCAAAAAAAAAAAAAAAAAAAAAGTTCTCTTTATAGACTTTTACCATTGCATGCAGGGATCTATTTCTCTCTCTTCCTTGTTTATTTTTTGCAAACACAAAGTAAACAAGGCGGAATGCAAAAATAAAAAAAAAACAAGTTTTGTACAGACTGTTATCATTGCAAACACGATGATAAACAAGGCAGAATGCCAAAAAAACAGGTTTTTTATAGCCTCTTATCATTGCAAGCAAGGATATATTTCTCTCTCTTCCTGTTTTCTCTGCAAATACAAAGTAAACAAGGCAAAATGCAAAATTGAAAAAAAAAAACGTTTTTATAGACTTTTATCACTGCAAGCAAGGATCTATTTCTCTTTGTTTATTTTTTGCAAACACAAAGTAAACAAGGCAGAATGCACAAAAAACGAAGTTTTGTATAGACTGTTATCATTGCAAGCAAGGGTCTATTTCTCTCTTTTCCTTGTTTATTTTTTGCAAACGCTATGATAAACAAGGCAGAAGGCAAAAAATGAAAAAACTGGTTTTTTATAGACTTTTATCACTGGAAGCAAGGATCTATTTCTCTCTCTCACTTGTTTATTTTTTGCAAACACAAAGTAAGCAAAGTGGAAGGGAAAAAAAGCAGGTTTATTATAAAGTTTTATCATTGCATGCAATGATCTATTTCTCTCTCTTCCTTGTTTATTTCCCGTAAACACAATGTAAACAAGTCGAATGCAAAAAACCCAAGGTCTTTAAGAGGTAAACCAAGGGGAGGGGAAGCAATCATGCAAACACGATGTAAACAAGGCCGAATGCACGGAAGGATTTTTAACTTTCTCTTCCTCGTTTTATTTCTTGCAAGCATAATATAAATAACTTTCTCTTCCTCGTTTTATTTCTTGCAAACACACTATAAACAACTTTCTCTTCCTCGTTTTATTTCTTGCAAACACAATATAAACAACTTTCTCTTTCTCGTTTTATTT
>NC_089779.1:14577332-14649832 GCF_040412425.1 Macrobrachium rosenbergii
ACCTATAAAAACTGTCTGGCAACCACACGAACTTAATGTTTTGGAATCAAATATCGAAGACGCATATGACCTCATTCTTTATTGGCAATTTCTCTTTACCGAAAGAAAAGTCTTTTACAATTTACTGACATTTTCACTACAATTTCGAAACAGAAATTAAATTCTAGATTTATATTAGATAAATACTGCTCAAAATGGTGCGTCTATTACGCAAAAGGAACAATATTTTAAATAAATAATAGTGATTTACCTTCCAATCTCAAATAATGGTCAGACCGGAAGAGAGTTAAGCCAAAAGTAGAACTTATTAAATTTGGATTTAAGAGGCGTCCTACTCAGGAATTAGGACGATAATTCAATGAGGCCATTCACCTTTCCTACCAAATGAACACACCTAAATGCAATGGTATAAATTACGCAAAATGTCTCATATTACCCAGCAGGATGGATTTACGGGCTGGAAGCAATTTCAGATAGTGCTTGAATACTCAAGGATCTGATTTAAGATAAAGCAGGAGATGCAATATCAGGAATCCTTTTGCACGAATCCAGCAACTTGAAATCTGAATGGAACCATTTTTCTATAAGAAACCGACTAATAAATCCTTGGTGTTTCTACATTAATATCTTTTCGTAATGATGCAAGCTCATTTCGCAGGAGAATGGATTACATCTGGGGTTGATACTCGATGTGGAAAAATTAAATGACGGACCAAAGACTGTAAGGTATAAATGTCAAACAGAATTTTTCGACAATACACGCAGGGACTAGTTGTGGTCCCCCTTGTAAAATATTATTATTCCTTTTTTATCATCTATCCCACACTTGATCCTAATCCTTTAGTTTTTCCTCATTCCCTATGTCTGCTCCATTACCAACGCCCCCTCCCCTACTCAGCTCCCCATACACTTGGTGTTCCATCATCCCAAAAGCCAAGGTTAGGAATGTTTACCCAAGATTCTAATACTATCGACAACAGTAAAATGATAATTCCTCATCTGCTATATGTGCTCCATTACCAAGGCCCCCTACCCCATACACTTGGTGTTCCATCATCCCAAAAGCCAAGGTTAGAAATGTTTACCCAGGATTCTAATACTATCGACAACTGTAAAATGATAATTCCTCATTCGCTATATGTGCTCCATTACCAAGACCCCCTACCCCATACACTTGGTGTTCCATCATCCCAAAAGCCAAGGTTAGGAACGTTTACCCAGAATTCTAATACTATCGACAACTGTAAAATGATAATTCCTCATTCGCTATATGTGCTACATTACCAAGACCCCCTACCCCACTCAGCTCCCCATACACTTGGTGTTCCATCATCCCAAAAGCCAAGGTTAGGAATGTTTACCCAGGATGTTAAAACTTTCGACAACTGTAAAATGATAAAAGAGAGTGATGACGTTCCTTATGGGAGAACCTCGACGGCACTCGTTAGCATGAACCCAGCCATAACATAGCAAGCTCTTCCGGTCAGAGAAGAGAAAATAATTGGAAGTTTTTTTTTATTAACAGTGAATAATTAGCATGAAGAGGAAGAGTGGGATGGGTGAGTGGCTGGGTGGGTGGGTGGGGGATCGTGGTGGTTACGCCCTTCTTAAACTTGCCTTAGCACTCTCCGCATCGTATTAAAAAGTAAACAGTTTTCGCATGTATTTTTCTGAATTATGACTTTGACAAAACTACCTGATTAGAAATACAAATATACCATATTGAAAAAGTCATGACACCTTACAAGGCAATGATGAAAACTTAACAATTAATCAGTAAACTCTATTACTAACACGACACGGTGAATGTTTTTTTTTAATGAAAAATACATGCTTGAAAGAATGAAACCAAGAACGGGTAATTTGTGTTATATACTACACACATATGCACAAAGGACGTTAAGGACAATCGAAATAATTAAAGCAATAAGTAAAGCAAACATAATTATAAATGAAGCATATAAACCCTAAATGTAAATAACAGGACGCCTGAAAAATGTAAACACATCGTACAGAAATTTACAAGCTTAAGAAAACTAAGAGAAATTATGAGCGAAATGAAGGAGATTCCTGTGAATGAAGCATTAAAGAAAAAACAAATAACTAGTCATTTCAATGATAGATAGCATTATCTAATTCCCCTCTCCTCAACCCGCCCCCGCCCCCACCTCATACTCTTACGTGAACACCTGAAACAAAAACTTTGAGACGCTATTTACATCAGATTCCTGTCGGGGAAAATTCATGTGACAAGTCGAAACGGAATACAATTCGCTCCATTCCTTTCCCATCTGTCAAGCTCGAGTTTGAAGTGAGTGGGGCCTTTCTGCTGTTGCAACGCTTCCGAGGAGTTTCAGCTTCTATTATTCCAAACAAAAGTGGATTTTATTGTCTATCTGTTCTGCGGCGGAAGAGAGAATTTGACTAATAGATCGGTGTCGGAAGTTCTCGTTGATTTAAGGGTACAATACAGACCAGCTGTTGAAGCAATCTACGTGATTTGTTGAAAGGCAATAGAAGTCAGTCTTTACATAGAGAAAATAAAGTTAACATACCAAACAGGAAGCTTCTTAAGCCTATGCAATACAGGTCTCAATTGAAAAAAAAAAAATTTGTTAGAACTTGCCCTATGCCAAATCTTTAGCTTTACTGGAACTGGAATTGGAATATAAAATTTACGCAAAAGGCCAAGCGCTGGGACATATGAGGTCATTCAACGCTGAAAATAATCTTGAAACAACTGTTAAGCGAGGGTGGAAAGCAAGATGGAAGAAAGAGAATATGAACGGAGTTCTAGTAAAAAGAACGAAAGGGGTTGCAGCTAGGGGCCGAAGGGACGCTGCTTTGCCTTAACTCGACGAAAGTGACTTGACCTGAAGATACCAGGTCAAACGATTTGAATAACGATTTCCCTAAAAGGTCATAAGAAAAGCGGATGGGTCTCTCCCCTTTCTAGAATCTCCCATTTGGAGAAACGAATCCACAGTTATGTATGGGTACATATGTTTAAAAATAAATCTGCACAGACAGCTTTCGGGAATCTGTTCGATTCCCCTTTTCACTTTTGAGTAAATAAATCTTTACAGAAAGATTTCGGGAATCTGTTCGATTCCCGTTTTCAATCTCTTGGATAAATAAATCTCTACAGAAAAGATTTCGGGAATCTGTTCGATTCCCCTTTTCAATCTCTTGAATAAATAAATGTGTACAGAAAGCTTTCGGGAATCTGTTCGATTCCCCTTTTCAATCTCTTGAAAAGGGGAATCGAACTGATTCCCGAAAGCTCTCTGTAGACATTTATTTTTAAAATAATACAGAGAATCTTCGAGAATCTGTTCGATTCCTTACAGGGGAATCGAACAGATTCCCGAACGCTCTCTGTAGACATTTATTTTTAAAACGATACAGGTAATTTTCGGGAATGTGTTCGGTTCCTCAAAGGGGAATCGAACAGATTCCCGAAAACTCACCGTAGAGATTAATTTTAGAGATATGTACCCATATATAATCGTGGATTTGTTTCTCCATCTCAAGACTCACGCACGCTACTGTGAGTATTCTTTAATTAATCTCCCATTTCCTCGTGACAAGTTTTTACTTCTTACTCACCAGAGCAACTGGTTCTTTTCGGTCCCTCTCCCACGAACTTCGAAGCTCTCTGCTTTCACGCGAACCGAGACCTCTAGCTCCAAAAGAAAGCTCTTCTCGTATTCAAGAGGTTGGGTCAGTCATTACCTAAAAGGAACAAACACTCGGCCATCATTGTTTCTTATGAAGTCGAGCTGCTTGGGAAGTCTCTCGGCGGTTCGCCTCCTTACTTACCGGGGGACGAATACAAAAACTCCCGCCGGGGGAAGAGCGTGGCGTCCATACGGAATGTCAGGATACGGTGAGTGGTCAATATACCGAAACCAAGTTACTTACTGCAAGTTCTGTTTTCTAAAAAAAAAAAAAAAAAAAAATTCTAGGTGAACTCGGAACTGCCGCCGGTCTTCAAAGAAGCAGCCCCTTCCCCTCCCCCTCCCCTTCCCCCACCCACCCACCTCTCACGCCCACAATAAAAGTTAAAGAAAGAAGTAAAGGGCACAAGTGGTCACTATATTTCAGGATACAGTGAGTGGCCGAAATACCGAAAACCCTCCCGTAGCAAGACCCAGTTACTGCAAGTGTCATCTCCTAAAAAAAAAAAAAAAAAAAGGACCTAAGTGAACTCGGAATTGGCGCCGGTTTTCATGCAAAGTAGCCCTCCCCTCCCCTCAACCCCGGCTCCTCCGCAACCTCCCACGCTCACAATAAAAGTTAAAAAAAAAGAAGTAAAGGGCAAAAGTGGTCACTGTATTTCAGGGGAAACGCACGAAGTTTCGGATTGGAATACTCTTCCCTTCGCCTTATATTCTCTCCGGATCTCTTGGGACCCAACTTTGCCTATTTGTCTGAATCTACGTATAAGGTGTTACTCTCAAACCGGGAGGAGGAGGAGGAGGAGGAGGTAGGTCAGTCACCACCTGGGACCGTAACGTCGGATCTTAACGCTTACAGTTTGCCATAACGGCGTTCACTGATGCAATTTGCATTTACACACTCCGCGAATTTGACGATACGAGCAATAACATTTAAGTCGTGATGACTTGTATGTCATGAGAACTTGGCCTGGATTATGATAATTACAGCTGCTGGTTTTTAGCCAATAACGCATAATGATGAGTTTATCAATCTATTGCCTTGCATTGATAACGGACAAAAAATCTGTCTTGCATTGATAACAGGTAAAAAATTTGTCTTGCATTGATGACAGATAAAAAAAATCTGTCTTGCATTGATGACAGATAAAAAAAATCTGTCTTGCATTGATGACAGATAAAAAAAATCTGTCTTGCATTGATGACAGATAAAAAAAATCTGTCTTGCATTGATGACAGATAAAAAAATCTGTCTTGCTTGGATATCACACAAAAATCTGTCTTGTATCGATAACATGTGAAAAATTTTTTCTTGCATTGATGATATATAAAAAATCTGTCTTTCTTGGATAACAAAAAAATCTGTCTTGCACTGATAACAGACAAAATATCTGTCTTGCACTGATAACAGGCAAAAAATCTGTCTTGCACTGATAACAGGTAAAAAAAATCTATCTTGCACTGATAACAAAATGTTTGTCTTGCGCTGATAAAAACAAAATATCTGTCTTGCATTGATAAGACAAAAAATCTGTCTTGCATTGAAAACAGACAAAAATATGTCATGCATTGATAACAGACAAAATATCTGACTTGCACTGATAACATGCAAAAAATCTGTCTTGCATTGATAACAGAAAAAATATCTGACTTGCATTGGTAACAGACAAAAAATCTGTAGCCAAATCATTCACTAAGCCAAGGAAGTTCGACTTGAATTTTGACTATCGTATCGTAAACTTTTAAAGAAGAAAACTTCGTAAATAAACAAATATACACTGAAGGAATGGAATATAGAGTTTAGGCCACAGTCCAAGCACTGGGACCTATGAGGTCATTCAGCGCTGGAAAGGAAATTGAGAGCAGGTAGGTTTGAAAGGTGTAACAAGAGGAAAACCTTACAGTTGCACTGTGAAATAATCATTAGGAGTGGATAGCAAGATGGAAGAAAGATAATATGAATGAAGGTACAGTAAATGAAATGAAAGATGCAACTAGGGGCCTAAGGAAGGGACGCTACAAAGAACCTTTGGTAATGCCTACAGTGCACCCCGTGAGGTGCACTGACTGCACTACCCACCCTATGGGGAATATACACTGAAATGATTTCAAATCAGCGCTTATTTTGACATGGAAGAATATCCAAAACATGATAAAACAAAAATGAAGGGAAGCGATTCCCTTAAAAGAAACGGATAGAAATCTATCAATAATTCAATCCTCCAAAAGACAGGGAATTTCGCCTAGAGATTCGGTGGTAATAAACTTTCTAAAAGGGAAAATTTCACACGAAACTTTCTAAAGCGAAAAGTTTATGAGAGCCCGAATACTGCATTGCAAAACAGAGAATCTTGGATGATAAAAGAAACATTTGAAAAATGAAGGGACGTAATGTCCAAGAAACCATTATTCGATAACTCATCTATAAAATATGAAATGTTTATGAATATATTAATTTTATCTCGGTCGCAAAAATGATTTATAGGCAACGAACTGTACGTTTAGACTTGCCGTCGCCAAGCCCGGGGCCAGCCTCACTCATGTACAGTAAGTGTCAGAATGAAGGTACCTTGGTCCAAGCGCTGGGACGTTACGTCCCATTGCTGTCACTATTGTCAATTTTGACGGCATGGATACATTTAAGTAAGTAATCATTTACCAAAGACAGGAACTTCTGATTAGGGAAATTATACAATAAAAGTGTATAAGGAAAAAAAAAAAAAAAACCATAGTCCAAGTGATGGGACGTTAGGTCCCGACCCTCAGCTGTTCACTGCTGTCAGTTTTGACAGTATGGTTACAATAATACTAAAGACAGAAACTTCTAACTAGTCAAACCGTACAAGATAACGGTATATAAAAAAATCCTACTCAAATATGGAAGGAAATAATATCCTTCAAAAAAACACAACCTCTTTAAATTCATTTACCAAAGACGAACTTCTAACTTAGTCAAATTGTACAAGAAAACTGTTTATAAAAAACCTAACCAAATATGGAGGGAAATAACTCCCTTTAAAAACACCCCCTAAAAATAAATAAAAACACCTCTTTAAATTCATTTACCAAAGACGACAACATCTAACTAGTCAAATTATACAAGAAAACTGCTTATAAAAAAACTTAACCAAATATGGAAGGAAATAATTCCCTTTAAAAACCCCCGAAAACTTTAAATTTATTTCCCAAAGACAAGAACTTCTAGTCAAATTATACAAGAAAACTGAGTATAAAAAACCTAAGCAAATATAGAAGGAAATAATTTCTTAAAAAAAAAAACACACACAGCTTCTTTAAAAAGGGCTTAAGGGTCCATTTCCATCTAATTTCCGCCAATAGCTTTTCTTCCTAGAAGTTTATTTTACTGCACCGCCCAGAACCTGACCCGGAGCCCGTCAATACACGTTCGAGACTTGATTCGGTTTGGTATACATGAATTCGGACGCGGGGCCAAAATCCTTTTCGCCTCTTCTCTCTGCATTTCCCTTTATTTCCTCTTACTTCTTCCTAATGAACACCATAATATTCTTTGGAAGCTTGAACAGGGTTCATCTTCTGAATAATAATAATAATAATAATAATAATAATAATAATAATAATAATAATAATAATAATAATAATAATAATAATATTCTTTGGAAGCTTGAATTTCAAGTCAGTGGCCCCTTTTGTGGGCTTGTTCCATTTAAATAGGTTTCATCTTCTGAATAATAATAATAATAATAATAATAATAATAATAATAATAATAATAATGGACACCATATTCTTTGGAAGCTTGAATTTCAAGTCAATGGCCCCTGTGGTGGGCTTGTTCCATATGAATAGGTTTCATCTTCTGAATAATAATAATAATAATAATAATAATAATAATAATAATAATAATAATAATAATAATAATTTTTACGTCTTCAGAAACGACAAGAAGCTACCGCTTAGTGAAATAACTAAGAACAGAGGAAAAGAAGAAAAAATGGAAATAGCATTTAAAAGGATGACAGAAAATGGAATGAGATTAATGGTGGTGGCGGGGGGAGGGAAGGAGGAGGAGGGATACAAATGAATGGAAAGTCAAATAATAAGATGAAAGAAATAAGAAATTAATGAGAGAGAAAGAGGTATGAAGTAAAAACGAACGAGAGAAAAGGTGAAATGAAATCCAGATTAAGAGAAATCAGTCAATAAATTAGTACATTCAAGTACAGTACATTACATAAAATATCAGGTGTCACAATGAAAAGGGTCATCAGAACACGTAATCAGAAAGGAAGAGATAAATAATAAAAGTAAGAGTAAAGTACATAAAATTGATAAATTAGTCAATAAATTACTACATTTAAGTACAGTACATTACGTAAAATATCAGGCGTCACAATAAAAAGGGTCATTAAGAAACTTAATCAGAAAAGATGAGAAATGGAAAAAATACATAAAACTGATGAATCAGTTAATACATTACTACATTTAAGTACAATACATTACATGAAATATCAGAGGCGTCACAATCAAAAAGGGTCACTAGAAACGTAATCAGAAAGGATGAGACAAGGAAGTTGAAGAACAATTGGATGCAAATTTTATGCAGAGAACTAAATCAAATTTGTTTAGTAAGTAACCACTTTTGAATGATACGCAAAACTTTCAGTAATGGAGGACAAGTTCCAAGACTTTTATAATTAGTTCTGTAGCATAAACACTTTTATGAAATGAAGTTAAATGAGGTATTTTCTGCTTCATAAATTGGAATGGTTCTAATGTCTTAGAAAATGCTGAATTGTAAGACCTCACATGTAACAATTAAAAAATGCGTCGAAGTTTCTTAGGCGCAATCGAGTTTTCTGTGTATTCACTACAACGTATAATCAAGGCCACCGAAAACAGATCTATCTTTCGGTGGTCTCGGTATAATGCTGTATGAGCCGCCGCCCATGAAATTTTAACCACGGCCCGTTGGCGGCTTATCCTGTATCGTAGCCAGAAGCACGATTATGGCGAACTTTAACCTTAAATAAAATAAACACTACTGAGGATAGAGGGCTGCAATTTGATATATTTGATGATTGGAGAGTGGATGATCAACGCACCAATTTACAGCCCTCTGGCCTCAGTATTTTTCAAGATCTGAGGGCGGACAGAAAAAGTGCGGACGGACAGACACAGCCGGCACAATAGTTTTCCTTTTACAGAAAACTAATAACTAACGGCAGAAGGTTCAGTCACAATGCAAATTAAAAAAAAAAATTTAAATAAAACTTACTAGACACTTTACGTCAAGTTTTGTTACCGGCACACCTTCATTACACGGCCTGCTTACCTAATATTCCCTTGGCCACGCGACCATTACCAAACGTTTAACACTCGAATAAAAAATGCGCCGTTATTACCGACACTACTGCTACCGGGCGAGGCGAAGTCATAACACGAGCCGTTATGCGGTTGATATCATTCCGTTACTGCTAAAACAACGACTCATTCTCTCTCTCTCTCTCTCTCTCTTCTTTTCTTCTTCTTCTTCCCTCTCTCTCTTTATTAACATTTAGAAGCAAGCTTATTCTCTCTATCTCTCTCTCTCTCCCCTTTTCATCTTCTTCTTCTTCTTCTTCTTTCTATTAAAATTTAGAAGCAAGTTTTAATCTCTCTTTCTCCCTCTCTCTCTCTCTCTCTCTCTCTCTCTTTTAAAATCTAGAAGCATGTTTATTCTCTCTCTCTCTCTCTCTCTCTCTCTCTCTCTCTCTCTCTCTCTCTCTCTCGCTTAATTACTTCCTTCATACCGCAAACGACGCTTGATCGCTAAAGGCGTAAGGTCCTAGTCATTAAGGACGAAGGATCTCGTCATTGTGGGAATTGGAGCCGCATCCTACTTTTCATAGCTTTTACAGTTTGAACTTCATTGGCTCTTCCTTCGTTCGTTACGGCGCTAAAGCCAGTGTGAGCGCGTGCATGCGCGGTTTACGCACTTGTGCGCGAGCGATGCAGATTTGTAGACGCTCTCTCTCTCTCTCTCTCTCTCTCTCTCTCTCTCTCTCTCTCAAACACACGCATCATCTGTATACATAAACACCACATAGACACATATATGTATATAATATATATATATATATATATATATATATATATATATATATATATATATATATATATATATATGTATATGTATTTCTGACTCACATCGGGATCGAACCCAGGTATCTTTCAATTGAAAGGCAAGGCCGCTGCCAACTAGGCCATACGTATACACAACCTATATCCTACGGAAACATAAACAGAACAAAAAAAAAAAACATGACGTCCCTAAAACTATCCTCACTAATAAGCGTGCTATGTGCGTGGAGGAGGAGGAGGAGGAGGAGGAGGAGGAGGAGGAGGAGGAGGAGGAGGAGGAGGAGGAGGAGGAGGAGGAGGAGGAGGACACTTGATATCCTGGAGTTATATATATCAAAATGGTTCTTCCGAAGTCGAGCCAAAAGCTCATATAAGTGACATAACTGACACCAGAGGAAGATTCGGACCGACCAGCAGTTGCTCATAAACCTTTGTCTACCACGAAACTATAGGCACTCGCCTCCCCAAGCCCCCTTCCCCTCCCCCCTCCTCCCCTTGTGAAATAAATGTTAAACGTTTCTACTAAGTAATTCAAAATTTTATGCTAACCCCCTTCCCCAATATGAAAAAATGTGTTAAAAATTTTTTTTTTACGAAAAATGAATCAAAATTTTATGCTATTTACAAAACGTTTCGTTCCCCCCAACAGAGAAACAGCGTTAAACGTTTCTTATGATAAAAGAATCAAAATCTACTGCTATTTACAAAACCAGTTTTGACTTTCCTGAAGAACAAAACTTGAGTTTTGACTTCCCCCCGACTAGGGAAATTGGTAAACGTTTCTTATGATATATGATTAAAAATTTTACTGCTATTTACAAAACGCTTCCTTCCCCCAACCAGGAAAAATATTTAAACGTTTCTTATGATAAATGACTCAAAATCTTAGGCTATTTACAAATCGTTTCTTTCCCACGATGGGGGAAAAGTGTTAAACGCTTCTCATAGTAAATAATTCAAAATTTATTGCTGTTTACAAAACGTTTCTTCCTCGCCAATAGGGAAAAAGTATTAAACGTTTCTTGTGATAAATGAATCAAAATCTAAAGCTGTTTACAAAACATTTCTTTCCCACAACTAGGGAAAAAATGTCTAATGTTTCTCATGATAAATGATTAAAAATTTTACTGCTATTTGCAAAACGTTTCTTTCTCCCGACTAGGGAAACAGTGTTAAACGTTTCCTTTAATAAATAATTAAAAATTTTATGCTATTCACAAAACTTTTACCACAATGTTTCACAGTTATTTATATCAATGGAGTTCCTCTCCTCTCCCTCCCCCCTTCCCCAATATGAAAAGTGTTAAACTTTTGTTAAATAATCCAAAATTTTTTACTATTTACAAAAAGTTTATTTCAATTTTTCAAAGGTCATTTATGTTAATGGGCATTCGACATCGGGTTCCTCTCCCCCCTCCCCCCAATATGGAAAAAGTGTTAAGCGTTTCATATGATAAATCTTTAAAAATTTTCTACTATTTACAAAACGTGTCTTTCAGTGTCAAAAGGTTATTTATGTCAAAGGGCAGCTGACTTCTGGAATTGTGACAGAGATTATCACTATACATAATAAGAAATCATCATCGACTTACCTTCATCATCCCTGGAATAAAATCCTGCAATCATCAATGATAAATGAACATTCCAGATCCTGACACAATAAAATATTACATATAAGAAAATACAGCTCAAGACATGGTCTTTAATACTAAAATATATAAACTTAATGTAGGTCATATTTATAAAAATAAACTAAATTTACCAAACCCTAGGCCTTACATGTCATAAAGCACTGAATATATATAAAATGAATACACCGATAATTCAAACACTTTTACCTATTAATAAACCTTAGCTCATGAAAAAGGAAGAGTCATGCCTTCAGGCCATAATAACTATGAATAAGGGAATTAGAGAGAGAGAGAGAGAGAGAGAGAGAGAGAGAGAGAGAGAGAGAGAGAGAGAGAGAGAGAGGATACTGCACGTATGAAGAGATGGGTAACGTTTTAACACTGGAAGATAGAGGCAAAGCACGGTTACATTTGTTTGAGTAAAAGAATGTATAAAATTGTAATTTTGTGTGTGTGTGTGTGTGCAAAGAACAATATTGTATGTGTATGTATATATAAATGTTATAAAACTATGTATACAAGAAAAATGAAGGCAAATGATTGGTAAGACTGCCTCAAATTGTGTGTGTGAGAGAGAGAGAGAGAGAGAGAGAGAGAGAGAGAGAGAGAGAGAGAGAGAGAGAGAGAGTGCTGTGTGTGTGTGTTTGTGTGTGTGTGTGTGAGAGAGAGAGAGAGAGAGAGAGAGAGAGAGAGAGAGAGAGAGAGACAGAGAGAGAGAGTGCTTGTGTGTGTGTGTGTGTGTGTGAGAGAGAGAGAGAGAGAGAGAGAGAGAGAGAGAGAGAGAGAGAGAGAGAGAGAGAGAGAGAGAGAGAATGTCAACTTAAAACACATCGTTCTCAAAACAGCAATACCTGCGACTATCATTAAGAATGAATAGAAACTTTGACAGGTATCAGTCTCTCTTTCAGGACTTTAACAGCTCGTTATGGGGACCCAAGATTAGCACAATCGAAAATATTTCTGGTCCACTGAAGCTTAACAACAGCTTAAATGACCTTATCTGAACTGGAATGGCCAGAGAAGCATCACTTAAAAAAAGAACTAATTTACTCGACAAAGGACTGACAATGAAAACAAAAACATTCGTTCAATATTTATTTGGAATTTGAACAAAATGAAACTCTCTCGTCATTTTAACAGAAAGGAAAGAAACAAAAAAAAAAAAAGATCGTTCAATCTGGATGAACAACTTTGCTTCTTAATCGTTTATCATCTATTTTTTGGTATATATTTATTTTAATGTCTGTACACTACCAAAAAAAGCACCACAGTATATCATCATTTTATCAAATCTCACTTTTGACACTTTGGACACCAAGACTTAACAAATCATATAAAAAAAAATTGAAATAAAATCCATATCTCTAAACAGCATGGCTTAAGCTGACACCATTCGCCTTATCAGTGTATATAACATCCTAAGAAAATAACTATTATAAACAACAACATGGATTATAACAACTTTTACAAAGTATTAAAATTACAAGCAGCTTGGAAGCTTTCGCAGAACGCCTCTTAATCTAGGTCCCTTTCGCAACGTCACGACGGAAATGATTTTTGTTTCTGAAGCAAAATGAAAATAGGAAATGAAAAAAATAAAAATAAAAACGAGAATAAGAGAAAGGCAGAGTATACATACATGTATGTAGCGAACTGCATACATTTTCACTGAAAGCAGAATATTCCATCGATTCTCAGCCGAGAATCAAAAACAACTAAAAAGCCAAAACAAAGCGGTATACATTGGAAAACAGTATTCAAATACATTTTAATATCATAACTTATCACATTTCAATATCAAAACTTATCATCACTTCAAGTACAGTCTATATTCATTTAACTATAAAAAATAAATATGCGTGGAAAAGAGGCAGCCAGTGGGAAAATTGGTTACTTATCTCCCTAATAAATAATATGCGTATACATTATTCAAGTTTTCTTAAATGCAATATTTTTGTATCTTTTGAAATCAAAACCTTTTTTTTTAACCACTTTCAAATCATCTACACCTTTTACCGCCTGGTAAATAGAGTTGTTGTCATTTATAAATATGAAAATAATGAGATATGAATTAAAAATACAATTAAGGCATTGAGGCCGAAAATTCGGCATAAAACGCCTTCATATACTGAATGGAAGAAAAAATACGAAATTTCTATGAATCTAAGACATATACATGACGTGTAAAAAAGCTTATTTGATGAGTAATAGCTCCAGGAAAGGTGACTGGTCGGGAGGAAAAATCGATTATCGACAGAATTTGAATAAAAAATATTCAAAGGTGAATGTTTAACGATCGGACTTTAATAATTTATTTGAAAATTCTTTGAATAAATTATTCAAAGGTGAATTTTTAATGATTGAACTTTAAACATTTATTTGAAAATTCTTTGAATAAAATATTCAAAGGTGAATGTTTCATGATCGGACTTCAAAAATTTATTTCAGAATTCTTTGAAGGCAATATTCAAGGGTGAATTTTTCATGATCGGACTTTAAACATTTATTTGAAAATTCTTTTTTTTATAAAATATTCAGAGATGAATGCTTAATGATCGGACTTTTTTAATTATTTGAAAATTCTTTGAATAAAATATTCAAATGCAAACGTTTAATGATTGGACTTAAAAGATTAATTTGGAAATTCTTCAGGAGTCCTCAAATGAATCCGTCATAATGTAATTGTAACATTACCGAACTACTCCTGCTGCTGCTATTACTACTACCATTATTACTACTATCACTACTATTACTAACAAATGCGTAAGAAAAAATTCCAATAATTTCACAATGAAAATTAAAACTCATATTTCGATTGCCATATTCAGAATAATCATATCGAAGCCCTTTAAACCTTTTAAACCAAGGACTATAAAACGAAATCTTTGTTTTTCAAATTACCAAAAAAAAAGGGATGCAAACTTTAAAAACCATTATTATATTTGTAAATTACAAAGCAAAGTTAGTTACAGCTAATTCATGCATATTTTCAGATAATAAAATTAAAATGAAATAAGTCGATAACGGATCCCAATCAATCACTTTTCTTGAAATATTACTTTAAGGTGGTTCTAAAACGCAATGAACGCCTCCGACAAACAACTGGATTCATACTTGAACATTTCGTATCGTTTCAGCTGAAATCCTTCCATCTTGGCTAATGACCAACAACATTAAGGACTGACGGAATACACGGTATCAATATTCACAAAAATACTTTCCACTCTAGGCCTACTGCTTTCACACTGCATTCACGGGAGGAAAATATCATTTTTCCCCTCGGGGTAAAATACCATAACCAATTGAGCTAAATCACAATGAATCCTAATGCAGTATTTTAAAAAATAAGATCTGTTATTCTCTCCTCTGTCAGACTGATTTCTTTTTATTTTCAAAAATAAAATTCGTCCCCAACTGTTCTGAATTAAAATGGATAATATATATACGTTCAATAACACTTTCCATTTAGCAGTCACTATTTTTGTGCAGATTCAAAAATGGATCAAAATGAATACAGTAATATCACACATCCTGGAGAGGCTTCGTAAGAGAATAAGTTTCACACATATGCATACAAAAAAACAAATAAATCACTCTTTTGGATCTAATCAGTCAGTGTGTTGGTTTCTGCAAGTCATTTACCACAGCTCATTGAGAATTAATCTCTTAAAACCTTAATTACAACCTGTAAATCATCAACAAGAGATTTTAACTATCACACAGATCACATCTACAAATTATGATAGTCGTCAATGGAGCGGTATGAAATTGTCAATACAAATTCTGAAATCAATAATGTTTGTAATTTGTAGTAAATATTATACAAAATTAAAATCAACCACACATATATCTATAAACACACAAATAGGGCACTCAGACACGCACAAACACAGTGATACATGTACTGTATATGTATGTTATGTATGAATGCATGTATGAAAGTAAATTTTATAGCACAAGCAATGTTTCATCGATGTAAGTGTAAATACATATTTTCTCTTATAAACACGCAAAAAAGGATGTTCACGTACACACACACATGCGAACACAAACACACATACATACACACACACACACACACACACACATATATATATATATATATATATATATATATATATATATATATATATATATATATATATATATATATATTGCAAGATGATGCATAATAGATACATATATATATATATATATATATATATATATATATATATATATATATATATATATATATATACATTATATATAATTAAAGATGTATCTACATACTTATTAACCAACATTCCTAGGCTTGAAAGGAATACTGAACTTAGATATGACCTTTTTTCTTTATCAAAACCGACAATATTTACTTTTTTGACATAGTGTAAACAGAACCTCAGGGGATAGCAAATCAATTATCTTCTGAAAAGCTTCAATGTTTAAGACTAACCAAACATTAAAAATCTTGATCAGTTTTCTTACGAGAACGACAGAACTCCAAAACCCCCATTTCCATTAAATTTTCTGTGATAGATATTTAAAGCAATCATTGCATCCTTTCCAGTTTTCTTAGGCTAATAAAGAGCATAAGTGATCGTTTTGACAACCTTTCTCATGTCAGTGGGTCAAAAAATATAAAAACCTTGGACAACTGATATCAGCATGGATATATGTAAGGAAGTCTATTGAAACCTAAGTCACATTTTTGTCAAAACTTTAAAAAATTAGCCATTTAAAAAAAGGAAATTCTTATCAACATTCCGAAATCTTGGACAATTGATGTCAACACTGATTTATGACAGGGAGTCTATTAAAGCCTGGTCACCTTTTTTTTTCCAAATTAAAAAGTTTAACCAATTTAAAAAGGGCATTTCTTATCAACATTCTAAAACCTTGGACAACTGATATCAACACTGATCTATGTCAGGGAGTCTATTAAAGCCTGGTTACCTTTTTATTCAAAATTTTAAAAATCAACTAATTTAAAAAGGACAATTCTTATCAACATTCCGAAACCTTGCACAATTGATATCGACACTGATATATGTCAAGGAGCCTATTAAAGTCTGGTCACCTTTTTTTAACAGAAACTTTAAAAAATCAACCAATTTAAAAAGGTAAATTCTTATCAATATTCCAATACCTCGGACAATTATGTCAACACTGATATATGTCAGGGAGTCTATTAAAGCCTGGTCACCTTTTTTTCAAAACTAAAAAATTAACCAATTAAAAAAGGTCGATTCTTATCATCATTCCGAAACCTTGGACAATTTATATTAACAATGATATATATCAAGGAGTCTACTAAAGCCTGGTCAACTTTTTTTTTCAGAACTAAAAAATTAACCAATTTTAAAAGGGCAATTCTTATCAACATTCCAAAACCTTGGACAATTTATATCAACACTGATTTATGCCAGGAAGTCTCCTGAAACCTAAGTCACATTTTTGTCAAAACTCAAAAAAATTAGCCATTTTAAAAAGGGCAATTCTTATCAACATTTCGAAACCTTGGACAATTTATATCAGGGAGTCTATTAAAGCCTGGTCACCCTTTTTTTTTAACCAAAAAATTGGTCAATTGAAAAATGGCAATTCTTTTCAATATTCCTTTATGTTCACTGGGTGATGACGATCATTAAAAAGCTTAATCTGTATTTTACGATACTTATAGAAATATTCTACATAAAAAGGCATTTGTCATCCAGGTTATGCACTAAAGCCTTATTTACTTCTGGGCTAATTACAGCTGATGGCAAAAACTAGACTCAGCAACCTCATATAAAAAAAATAACGTTTCCTAACGTTTTCTTACTAATAAATATAAGAATTTTTTTAGTGCATTTTCACGAGCAAAATAGATCAAAGTGATTTCTAAATACATTATGACTAACACAGTATATCTTGCGGAAGTAATTTCAGCCAAAAAGGTTTCAATATTTCAGTTCCTGCTTTTTGTTACTAGGTTGGTTATGCTTCTAATTAATCCAATCACACCCAATAAGATAAAATAATAAATTATAAACATACTGAAGACACGTATGGAAAGAAAGACTAAATTTATGCTGGAATTTGAAAGTACCTAAAAAAAAATTTAAAAATTACAGTACATCTAAACTGAAAGAAATTTTATGGTGTATTTTAATCATTTGAAAACAGTGAAGACTCATATATTTCCAACAAATATTTTGTGATAACCGTATTTTATAAATTGGACAAATTAACATAAGTCTGCTAATTCCTTGTCCTTCACGTTCCTTCTATTTACATATTCAACCAACGTTCCCCCCCTCCTCTCTCTCTCAAGCCATCTCCTGCTTCTTAGTTACAATGTTTTTATTCTCTCTCTCTCTCTCTCTCTCTCTCTCTCTCTCTCTCTCTCTCTCTCACACACACACACACACAAGTAATTAAAACCTTCAACCATCAACCCCACCCCCTCCCTCTATAATCTTTCGTTTTTACAAATGATATACAAATGTTTTTGCCATCTTTTCTTTCTCTCTCAGAATTGCACCTACTTTTGACAGACTAATCTCTAACGCCGAGTCCCTTTGCTCAGATCACTTAATTACAAAAAATTATACACTACAACAAGCAACAGACTTTATCTTTTAAGTAGAAATAGTCACATTCCTTAGGCATAAGTCAATCTATGCGTTTAGCAAGTAATAAAGATAATTATGACTGACTACATAAAACTCTTACGGAACTCTCACTCTGTCGCACACTTCAAAGGAAACTGAATGAAAATCGCCGAGTTCACTGGCTGTTGATTTATCATTAAATTATCTAGCGTCACAACAAAGATTCACAACTGGAATTTGAAGCTATCATACCCTGTGTATCCGGAATTCACGCGGCTTACTTCTAAACTAAGGAACTCTCTCCCACCCTCTGTGTTCTTCGAGTTGTTTCATTTTAAAATGTTTGCGGTGATCTGAGTCAGCGAGAGAGAGAGAGAGAGAGAGAGAGAGAGAGAGAGAGAGAGAGAGAGAGAGAGAGAGAGAGAGAATAATTTCAACTTCTGTTTTACATATTATTCTTTAAATAAGCAAAGTTTACTCATTATACTGAGAGAGAGAGAGAGAATAATTTCAGCTTCTGCTTTACGTACTGTTCTGTAGTTAAGCACAAGTTTACTCATTATACTGAGAGAGAGAGAGAGAGAGAGAGAGAGAGAGAGAGAGAGAGAGAGAGAGAGAGAGAGAGAATAATTTCAGCCTCTGCTGTATCACAGCATTGTTCTGTAAATAAGCACAAGTTTACTCATTATACTGAGAGAGAGAGAGAGAGAGAGAGAGAGAGAGAGAGAGAGAGAGAGAGAGAGAGAGAGAGAGAGAGAGAGAGAATAATTTCAGCCTCACAACACTGTTCTTTAAATAAGCAAAAGTTTACTCATTATACTGAGAGAGAGAGAGAGAGAGAGAGAGAGAGAGAGAGAGAGAGAGAGAGAGAGAGAGAGAGAGAGAGAGAATAATTTCAGCCTCACAACACTGTTCTTTACATAAGCAAAAGTTTACTCATTATACTGAGAGAGAGAGAGAGAGAGAGAGAGAGAGAGAATTCAGCCTCACAGCATTCTTCTTTAAATAAGCGCATGCTGACACACTACACAGTAATATATATTCTATTCATAATTCTTGTATCTTTTTATGTTCTTTCATCAACCTTCACGCCAAGGTTTTCATAATCGGTCTTTGGCAACCTTTTCCTACACCTTACTCCCCCTCGAAAAACCCACCCTTGTATTTCCATTAACTAAAGTTTTTTTTTTATGAAATTTAGGCTGTCAATCCAACCACTGGGTCACTTTCGGCCATTCAGCTCTTAAGACAGTGAAGAGAGAGAGTTTGGAGTTTGAGCGGTTGGACAGCAAGATGAAAAACCCACATTTGTATTTCCTTTAAAGTTTTTTTTTAAGAAATTTAGGCGGTCAATCCAACCACTGGGTCACTTTCGGCCATTCAGCTCTTAAGACGGTGAAAAGAGAGAGTTTGAGCGGTTGGACAGCAAGGTAATGAGATACAAAAAATAAAGAATAAGATGGAGTATAAAATGAGATACAAAAAATAAAGAATTAGATGAAGTATAAAGTGAGGTAAAAAAAAAGAAAGAGTAAGATGAAGTATAAAATGAGGTACAAAAAAGAAAGAATAAGATGAAATATAAAATGAGATACAAAAAAATAAAGAATAAGATGAAGTATAATAATAAAAAAAGCAAAAAAATGAGAAAACACAACAGTTACACTAAGAAACAGTTAAAGAGGCTGGACAACAAGACTGAAGAAAGGAAGGGGGAATGGCGGCCCAGTAAAAGGTCAAAGATTGACCTGGGGTCGAGGGGACACTATATATAAATACCCTTCAATAATGTCCATTAACTGTAGTCTTTTCACATCCGTTCCTGTTTATTTGTACTAATCACAATTTCATTTTCGTTCCAACTTTCGCCGAGCATATGAGAAATACATCATGTAAATATTTTTTCTTACTAATATTCTACTATTCACGATATATCAGCTGAACAAAGCGTGGTACATACACTGAACAAAAGTGTATTTTCAATCACACAATGAGAGTGTAAGCCCCGTTTAAGTTAATTATTTCATAAATGAATTTTGACTTAAAAAAAAATTTAAAAATGCGCATGGAGTTTTCTGTACAGCCGCTACATCGCATAATCAAGGCCACAGAAAATAGATCTATCTTTCGGTGGTCTCGGTATAATGCTGTGTGAGCCGCGGCCCATGAGACTTTAACCACGGTCCGGTGGTGGCCTATCCTATATCGTTGCCAAAATCACGATTATTGCTAACTTTAACCTTTAACAATAAAAACTACTGAGCCTAGAGGGCTGTAATTTGGTATGTTTGATGACTGGAGGGCGGATGATCAACGCACCAATTTGCAGCTCTCTAGCCTCAGTAGTTTTTAAGATCTGAGGGCGGACAGTAAAAGTGCGAACGTACAGACAAAGCCAGCACAAGAGTTTTCTTTTACAGAAAACAAAAATCTTTGACTTGTCAGACAAATGATGAATGAGACAACGACTTGAATCTTCGTTTTCTTTGGAGACAATCGTCATTTTAGGGCAAGTTTAACATTCATAAAACTTTGTTTTGCCTTAGTATTGAAAAAAATAACGAGGTACAGTCATTTTAATAATAGTACCTCAGTTGCCTAATTATTGCTAATAAATAATACGAGAATAATATTATACATTTGTGATGACAAGTTGAACGATCCTATTTGTGTTGGCAGAATATTTTTAAAAAATAATTGAAGTATAATCATCCTAACAATACTATTTCTGTTGCCTAATTATATTCTATAAACATTACCATAAAAATAATCTTAACACATTCATGGTGTTTACTTATAACGTCTCCATAAAAATAGCAGTAAGATAATCCTATATATCCTCTGCCTATCATAATAATATTATATATAATAATAATAATTTCCTATACATTCGCGTTGCCTGAATATTATAGCAGTGTAGAGAGAGAGGACGATTAACATATCTGACCGCCATTCCTTTAAGCTCCGCCCCCTACCGATTATTGCCAGGCGTCTCCATACAAGGGTCAAGGAAGAAACTTTCATTTGACAGAAGTTTTCCTTCTTATGTCGGTTCGAATCAAGTTTATTATTATTGTTATTTAAGCTTTAATTCCTCATTACATCATTCTTCTCTCTATTGTTTAAATATGATTTTTAATTACATAATTACCTTCCTGGGTAATTTATTTCCGTTTCTTTAGGAAAACATTATGGTACAATTTTGGTTCACAGACATACAACGACAAGTCATGATTCATTCTCTCTCTCTCTCTCTCCACCCAGTTCAGGTATATTTACATATACGAACTGAAACTAATGGCATCATACTTCATCTAAATTATTATGCCCAGCATTACCAAGTAATTTCAGTCTTTTCTTGATACCATTAAAAGCTATATATATATATATATATATATATATATATATATATATATATATATATATATATATATAATTCAATGTGATTGTGAGAAGCTTGGTATAGTGTTATAATATATATATATATATATATATTATATATATATATATATATATATATATATATATATATATATATATATATATATATATATATATATATATATATATGTGTGTGTGTGTGTGTGTGTGTGTGTGTGTGATTTTTCGATATTTAGATACTAAGCTTTTCTTGCTCATAAAAATTTAGCCACAAATACCATTTTCTAGCGAATTCACCAACCCCTGCGAATAACTAACACAAAATGCAAATTATAACTGACGAGTGCATCTCCCCTGGCCAGGATTCGAACCTGGGCCACTGATTTACATACTGTAATAAACGGTCGACTTGACCACTCGGCTATATAAAGAGGAATATTAGTTGGAATCGACTCTGCTGTACATATTCCTGTCGAATTCAGATTCTGTTCTTAATCGACATCAACCGACCTCCACCACGATTGCTTTTTACAAGTAAGTTATAACAGTTGGCTAATTACGAATGTTTGTCTCTTAAACACGTTTACATTTTTTACAGCCACAAATTCGATATTAAGTCATGTTTGTGGATTAATATCCCGCGAATAGACACATACTCATAAGCACACACACATACACACACACACACACACACACACACACACACACACACACATATATATATATATATATATATATATATATATATATATATATATATATATATATATATATATAAACACGTGACTTTTACTTTTACAAATTAGACCTGAAGTGATGTTTGTGGGATAATATTCATAAACATACATATATATATATATATATATATATATATATATATATATATATATATATATATATATATTATATATAAATATATATCTATACATACATACATACACACACACACACACACACACACACACATATATATATATATATATAAATAAATAAATAATGTCCAAACTTGCCCTTGTTAAACAATCAAGTTTCCCTGTTACTTTTCAACTACAAGTCATCCAACGTATCTCAGAATTAACTACATCCGACACTTCAACCAGCATAATTCCTGTCATTAAGTTATTATATTATCCTATCCCTACCACTAAGAGGCTTATAGATATGATTCACATTATTCATAGTTCATTCACTTTATTCATTCACGTGTCGGTGTCAATAAACAAATGTTGTGTGGCCAGTTTCACTAACAAGTAAATCAATTATTCTCGTTTAATGTTTCTATAAAATCGACAATTTCTTTAACACTACTCTTGTTTACTTACCTCGCTCTATTTTTCCACATCTTGGGGTATTCGCAAACACACACATAAGCAAACATGACCTTATTATACCTTAAGAGAAAACATGGAGATTCATTCTTCACTTTGACACTAAAAATGAAACACTTTCTCCTACAGGAAATTATCATTCTCCCTCTCAGAGACATCACGTTTCCTTACTATCCACGGCTGCGTTTGTAACTCTCTGTTTCTCCTCTGAGAATCCGCCTGTCTCAGAGGTCACAAAATGTCTCAGAGATTATAAAAAAAAAACTTCCTTTTTTAAAATTTTTGCTCAAGTGAATTGAAATATATATTTATTTTCCACGCGATTTCTTGTCATTTAGTTTTTTAGTTTTCACTGCACGAATGGATAAATCTCGCGTTCTCACACAAAAATAAAACTATAAAACTTCAAATCTGATTACACAGTTACAAGACGACACGTCGATTCAGAAGGAGATCTTAAATAACAGAATAAATACAAACTCATTACTCTTTCCTCCCCTCTCTGAGTGATACCACCACACTGACTGATTACGTTTAAAAAAAAAAAAATTTCTAAAACGAAGTTAGAATCAAAATCACAATAGTCAACATCACATCATCAACCATTCTCTCATTCTTTAAGAGCCTACTTTTAAATACGTAAAAGCCAGGAGCTCACTGCGATATATCATCTTGTTAACATGAAACTCTTCTTTATGATAATCATAATAATAATAATACTCTATAAGGAACTCTATGTGATGAATACTACCGAGAGAAATATCAATCGGAAAATCAAACGCTTGAAAGATGAAGGATGGAAACGACAACATTGTGTTTGGAAACGTCTTGGGCAAATCTGAAAATTCACTTAGAATTCACTTAGGAAATAATCGCGATAAAATGATTCCATATTGAATCCGTTCCTGGAGGCTACTACCCACTAGAAGCAGCCGTTGCCCCAGCACCCGCACCAGGGCAGGTCAATGGCGGGCTCCTTCTTTTTGTTGGTGTTGCTACTGCTCTTGCTGTTGGCACTGACCGAGCTCTTCTCGGAGTCCCTGCGAGCGCCCGCGCCCGCGCCCGCCGCCCCCAGGGGCGTGATGTCGCTGGCGTCGTCGTTGATGGCGTTCTCGCTGATGCTCTCCATCTTGCTCAGCTTCTTCTTCTCCTTCTCCGACGCCAGCTTCTGCTTGCCGGCGTCGCAGGACATGCTGCGTCCGATCTTCAGGCGGTTCCTGATGGCGGCCGGCAAGCTGTGGCTGGTGGGTATGAGGGCCTCTTGCTCCGACCCGGAGACCTTCCGCAGGATGCCGTTCGCCAGGGGGATTGGCCCCAGGGAAGAGGAGCACGGGTGGCCATGGTGCTGCTGATACTGGGGCGTTAGCAAACCCCGGGGCCCACTCGGGACGTCGCGAGGCTGTTCTTCGAAAACGACGGAATTGGGCCGGGGCCTCGGGGATTCTGGTCCCCTGGATTCGGTCGAAATGAGGCGCGGATGGCGCCGGCCGCTCACAGGCGAACCACCACTAACACTACAGGGGGTGGTGGGCGTTTCTCCGCCCCGATTACTTCGATACAGGGATCCCGTTCGAAGAAGGTGTCCAGCACCCAGGGGAGTGGAGGCGTTCCCAGTACTGACTGCTAAGCCTCCACCTCCACCTCCTCCTCCTCCTCCAGCTCCCCCGGGGTCACGAGGAACACTTCCATCGCGCGCGCGAGGCAAACCACTGGTGGGCGAAGGTCTCTCAGGTAGTTTTAAGTTTACTATACACCGGCTAGAAAATGTTTTCGTGGGTTTCGGGGCCATACGGGAATCAGTTTGTATATTGGCCTCAGGGCGGCTCCCTCCGACCCCGTCTCTCCCATCGACACGTTCACAAGATTTATCACCCGGGGGATGTTCCGAACACTGCCCACCGTCTTGGGATAACTGAGTCGATACATCGTTATGAGGAACATCTGTGGGGAGAGAGACATTGCCCCCGTGGGGAGTGGGAGGGGGGGCACACGTTGACGATGCCAATTTACCACTCCAATCAGGCACATGCAACTGGGCAGGGGCGTCGGGCCCTTGAACAGTGAGGACGATGCGACATCCCCCAACAGTCACGTATTTGGGAAGCTTCACGTGCTTCTTGAGTTTCATACGAACGAATCTCTCGCCTGTATCGACACCTTTATAAAATCTACGCTCGAGTTCACCGATGATTGTGCCAAAGGCCGATAACAGAATGACTAAAGTGGCATCCGCAATATAATGTGGAACTCCCGTCAGTGCTAGCACTACTGACTCTCTGGTAATATCAATGAGAGGGACCTTGCCTCCCCTCACTGTCAAACCACTTGTTAATAGTTGCTGAAGGGCATCACGCCGTCCCAAGCTGATATACGCTGCTCTCCCCACTACACGAACACCTCGAATAGCTACCAAAGTTCCTTCTGCTTGCTGTTCTAATTCATCAATAATTTCTTGCGTTGTTATGTCCCAAAGTTGAGGCATGTCTGCTACAGACAGCATAATAGTGTTTGGTTCTATACTATTGAGCCTTACAAGGGAAGACCGAGGAGTATACACAGAAACCAAGGGCAGCCCCGCCTCCAAGGAAGAGGAAGTGCCGATGTTGGAGGCACTGCTGGAGGCGTAGAGGCTGCCAATGGGGCTGCCAGGAGATCGAGCCATATTTGCGGCAGCGGCGTTAAGGCCTGCCCCCAAGGACTGGCTGCGACTCCCGTCTAATGACCCAGAAAAATAATAGGACGACCTGGTGTAGGTGACAGTCGTCGAGTGGGAAGCTTCGGGCGCCTCCGTCACGGACAACTGCTTCACTTCCTTCAGCAGAGGGCCAGGATTAGTGCCACTTTTCACTTTTTCGATGACTGTCGCCGATCTCCTCCTGACGGTGGCGTACCCGGGTTCGGGTCCGGCGTCTTCCTTGGATGGGGTAGAGGGGCGTTCCTCCTCCATGGGGAGAGCCATCGCCATAGGCTCCTCCGTCAGGTAGTTCCTCTTGTCGTAGTGGAAGGAAGAAGCGAAATCCAACAGCTGATCGAGGTTGTAGTGGTCCCCCTCGGTCATGTAAGTCTCGGCCTGAAGGGGCTGCTGCAGGGGGGGTTTGGGGGGCCCGCCGCCGTCAGCCACGAAGTGATCCGCCGACACCGAAGGATTGGCAGCAGCTGAGGAGGAGTCGGGCGGAAGGCACACCCGCACCGGCCCTGGCTGGGCCAGTCCGTCTACTACTACTGGGGCAGCAGGACAAGAAGAAGCAGCGGTGGCGGCGGAGGCCAGTCCACCCCCACTCACATCACCGCACCCGCCGCCCACAGCGCTCACACAGCCACTACTGCTGCTGCTGCCGCCACCCTCGGAGGCCGCAGCAGACTGACGCAACGAAGACAGCTCCACACTTTGCATCTTGCCGCGGTAGACTTTCTGCAAGTTCTCTAAGTTGTCGTCGGCCTCGACGTTGACGTTTTCCCCGTCGGCGTCGGCCTCGTCGTCTTCGGCGTCGTCGTCGTCGAAATCCGCATCGTCTTCCTCGTCGATTCTGAGTCGACAGTAGTTGTTGCGGGGGGGAGGAGGAGGTCGTCGGAGTAGTAGCAGCTCGCCCTCCTCCGCCTCCTCTTCTTCATCCTCGTCCTCGTCGCCTTCGTCAGCGTTGTCGTCGTCCATCGTCTTGACGAAGCCTTCCAGCTTATCGCGGTCTTCGCGGAGCGTCCACACCTGCTGCTGCTTCAGCGTCTCGATTTGACTTCTTCGGCTTGCGTAGGTCCGACTGGTCTCGGGTCGACCTCAAGCGTTGTTGATTCACTCGACGAGGCAGCGGCGCATGCGCGCTTACTCCCCCGCCTCCCCCTCCCCCTCCTCCTCCTCCTCCTCCATTCTCGAACGTCGGCTCCTCCGCTGCTTGACCGCTTGTCCCATTTACGGTCGGCCTTTGCCGAGTGTATTTTATCTATTTGTATTTTATCTATTTACTTCCCTCTTCTTTTCGTCTTTATCACGATTTATCGACTGCCTGAAAAGGGGGGAAGTTAGTGGCACTTACCTGCGACACGGGCGGGCTAATTCGCGAGAGAGAGAGAGAGAGAGAGAGAGAGAGAGAGAGAGAGAGAGAGAGAGAGAGAGAGAGAGAGAGTTCCTTTTAAATATGCATCGTTCTTCTGAAAGAATTTCCTTGCCAACTGCAATAGTTTTATAGACTTTGCTGATTTTTTGGCAAGGGTGAATACAGCATTGAGATACATTTTTTTTTTATTTTCATGATGCAGTTATTTATCAATAAACACAACTAATGCAATCAATCAATGCAATCGAAAAATTTGATGCTAAATGATATTAAACTTTTGGCCACATATAAAATATAGCAAACACACAAACATACATGCAAGCACACGCATATATATATATATATATATATATATATATATATATATATATATAAAATATTGTACATCATATACTCTTATTAGCATCAATATTGAATGTAACAAAGACTAAAAAGGTTTAGAAATAAAAACAACAAACATCAGTTCAATATTTATTTGGAATTTGAACAAAATGAAACTTTTTTCATAGGAAAAGAATTCATTTAAGTAACAAATTAACTCGATTAAACATCTTTGCTCCTAAACATTTTATATCGTAATTTCTTTTATTTTTTTTTCTTCAAAACTGTTTTATAACTTTACACTACCAAAAGCACCACAGTATTAATATTATTATTATTTTCATATTTCATTTTCGACTTTGGGACACCAAGACTTGGAAATCAAGAGTTTGGAAAAACCAAAAAAAAAAAAAAGAAAAGAAAATAAGGGAGAAATAAAAAATGCGAAGGTCACAACTCTAAACAATCTGGCCTAAGCTGACTGACTGACACCTTCCACCTTATTAATGGATAACTTTCTAAGAAAATAACTATTACAAACAACAACATTGATTATAACAACTCTTACAAAATATTAAAATTACAAGCAGCCGGAAGCTTTCGCAACGCGTTTCTTTAAGGCTTCATCAACATCATGACGGAAATTTATTTATTTTTTATTCTATTCTGTCGTGAAAAATAAATGCAGAATGTTTTAATGTTCTACAAAATGAAACGGGGAAAAACCGGTATAACTGCCAATGATAACTGCATGTGATTTATGATAATATTTTTCGTTATATTCTTATATGTATAAAGGTAGGTATGCATATATATATATATATATTATATATATATATTGTATACATATATATACAGTATATATATATATTATATATATATGTATATATATATATATATATATATATATATATATATATATATATATATATATACATACATATAAACATACACTCTTCTTTAAATGCATAGTCATTAGGTATCTACTGAAATCAATCAAAATCCTTTTTTATTTTCTTGTCGCATTGTTTAGGTCAATATTTCAAATCTTCTCTAAACACCTGGAAGTCGTTAGACACGACATAGTTCATGTAAAACGAAACAAAAGATAGAGAAAAATAAATAATAAACAGGATTTTTATTTTCTTCGAAAATACGTGAACATAGCGAGACCAAAACTTCGGTATAAAATGCCTTCCATATATCATGTATATCACTACAGCTAGGAAAAAATACGCAGTGTCTATGGGCCTACGATATATATTTATATATATATATTTATTTATGTATATAAAAAAAAGTTCATTCTTCAAGTTATAACTTCAGGAAAGTGATTATGGCCAGAATTACCCAGAGAAAGTAAACTGTATTTCCGGGTACAGAAAGATGAGAGCAATAAAAATGTTAAAAATTGTTTTTTTGCAACGTTTATATTCATAAATGATAAAACTACGGTTGGCATAAATAACGATAAAAAGACTTTGAAGTAATAATAATAATAATAATAATAATAATAATAATAATAATAATAATAATAATAATAATAATAATAATAATAATAATAATTGCATAAATAGGAAGGAACGTGATTTAACTGGCAAAACTCACGAAAATAAATCTGTCTTAAGTAAAAGTTAAATCATAATAATAATAATAATAATAATAATAATAATAATAATAATAATAATAATAATAATAATAATAATAGCATAAGGAGGAAAAGAACCCGATTTAACTGGCAAAACTCAACACAATGATTCAGTTTTGAGCAAAATTTAAATAATAATAATAATAATAATAATAATAATAATAATAATAATAATAATAATAATAATAATAATAATAGCAAAAGCAGGAGACAAGCCTGATTTAACTGGCAAAACTCACCAGAATGAATCTGTTTTGAATGAAAATGAAATCATCAATGATCGTGATTTAAAAACGGAATTTAATCAAATACAGGGAAATAATAACGAACTAATTAACGAACTAAGCAATTACGAATTACTTCCCGAATCAAAGACACGGTAGCCATCATCACTTTCCTTCGAAACCGCTTCGCATTCCCAATAGTTCTAAGCGCAGTGGCTGTCGTATTTATCGGCGAGATTTATAAACAACAAACGTCTCCGTTTCAGTCGGTCAAAATTCTTTTACGGGGAATCATAAATAACGGGGTATTACTGCCTCTGACGGAATATGCAATATTATTACTCATAAAAATACTTTCGAATCTAGGCCTACTGCCCTACACTGCGTTCAAAATAAAACGTATTTTTTTTTTTTTATAATCCCCAGCCTAAATCTTCGCACTAGGCGAGGACTCCTAATGTAGCAACCAATAAGGACCACTTTTGCTTCACCTGATTAACCAGAATCACTAAGAATTTCTAAAGCAGTTGTTAGAAAACAGAAATTGGGAGCAACTCGTTTTTATAAAAAACATCTCAATTTGGCAATACTTTTTCTTTTTTTTGTACTGATACAAAATAAACCATAAAGAACTCTCTTTTATTAACCAGACAATATTTCGTAATAACGTTGGGTAAGGGGGGGGGGCGCTTTTCTGACTCAGTGAAAGAGCCTTCATCTTGATATGAGCACAGAAACAAAGAGTGAAATCAGTCAGTGTGTTGGTTTCTAGCAAATAATTACTTCATTTTGTTGGGAAAGAACATCTTTCTTAAATCAGTATCAATGGTCTAACAGTGGTTCTCAACCAGGGGGGAATTACAGAATTTCGGAGGGGGGAGGGGGAATTGTGACCACAGATTAGCAGGCTCAAACTGGCTCCAGGACCACACAAAACGCAGTGTGCATCCTTCCGCTAGCTTGTGTGTTTGTGTTAGCATTTTCTTGCATATTATTTGGAATGCACCTTTTAAGGCAGACAATTTTGGAAAAGGGGGGCGGGGGTTAGGGTTTGTGGGAAGAATGGCATTCTGACATATGATGAAGAGTGCATGGGCTAAAAAGGTTGAGAACCACTGGTCTAGAATATAACAATGGATAATGTAACAGGAAATACACCTTCTGACAGAGCAGCCTTTATGGTCAAAACATTACTAACATCTTTTCTTTATGAGCTGTTGATGTATATTTGTTTAATTTGTCCTGGAAAAATCTTTGTGATAAAAAAATACATATCAGTCTATAAGAATGCATATATTTATTATCAGTGTTCCTGCATGAATATTGACGTATATATCTGTCTAATCTGTCCTGGAAAAATCTTTGTGATAAAAAAATACATATCAATGTATATGAATGTATACATTTATTATCAGTGTTCCTGTATAAATAAGCGAAAGTCTGTATACATAATATACCGTCTTTATGTTGAGCTTCTATGCTCGTGTGTATGTTGACATGTTGACATATGTAGTATATGTTGTCCAGTACATAAAGCTCATAGTTTTGTATACAATTCTTAACCGGAATCATTTCAATACAAAGTTCACCATTGTACTACAATAATTTTCTTTCAGAAATATTTAGAATAATGAACAGGCGTTAGAAAGAACAGCTGGAAAAATTAACATCATCTCTGCCTCATGAACAAATACAACATCTCGTGGTCTGAGCACATCTTATCAAAATTCATATACAAGAAGACAACCAACAACAAAAAAAAAAAAAAGGGTTAGAAAATCATGCAGCCAACAATAGTAAATAAATATTTCATTATCAACCTCGAATCTTGTTATTTAACAACCTGAAAACCAGATAAATGCAATACAGGAGACTACATTGTACAGAGGAAATACCTTCAATCTATAATTGTACAGAAAGGAAAGTAGTAGCAATTACTGACTAGGAAAGAGTTCAAGTTTCAGAATCCTTCGATATCTCAGCTGTAACTGAATGCACATTTCCTAAGCAGGGGACCTTGCTTATATTGGTATACAATATTCGCAACCCAGATCTCCAGGATTAGTGATAGGATATTGCAAGAAGCCGACCACTGTTTGTCGTCGACCTTAGGAAACCATTGAGAATAAAAGTGAGGTTATTTCCATTCATTCCTTCGTCTCTGTCTGTCTGTCTAAAATATATCTCAGGAAACTACAGATGGATTTAAAAAATTCTTGTGGGGGGGAGGGGGGCTAAAATATATCTTAGGAAGCTACAGATGGATTAAAAAAATTGTTGTGAGTAGGGTGGGGTGGGGGTGGGGCTACGGCCAAAGATGGTTTGATCCGGTTTTTGAAAAGGATCGAATCCATTTTTTCCAGTCTAAATGAATTAAGACCTTATGAAAGTGAATCATAGGAACTAGAGTAACTTTAGTTTTTAATCAACAAAGATAAATAAGCAATTACTATAATTTTCAGAGAAGGAGAGAGATATATAAGTAATGTTGGCACTTCAATAAATTAAAATGCGTAAGCTATGTACGCATTTTTTTAAACAAATAAAGATACAACTTCGACAGGAATTTCCAAGACGAACCACAACGTTTTATTCTTTTTTATTAACATATATCTTTATAAATGACAAAGACAAACGTTTCCACCCAAGAGTCCTATTATGTTAAAATTCAAGGCAAATTCATATTTCAACCAACATAACATCGCTTAACCAATACCCATACACGTTTCGTTTCTGTATTTGTACGGTGCCTGTAAAGTCCTCTTTCCTGTATGAATACAAATTTACTAGTCTTTCTCTCTACTTCAGTCTATAACATTATACACTGTCAGTCTGTAACAATATTCACTGTCACTCTGTAACAATAGTCACTGTCAGTCCTTAACATTATTCACTACCACTCTATCATTATTCACTGTCAGTCTGTAACATTATTCATTGCCAGTCTATAACGTTATTCATTGTCAGTCTGTTCATTATTCACTCTCAGTCTGTAACATTATTCCTTATCAATCTGCAACATTACTCACTGTCAGGCTGCAACCTTATTCACTGCCAGTCTGTAATATTATTCCCTGTCATTGTGTAACATTATTCACTGTTAGCCTGTATCATTATTCCCTGTCTGTCTGTCTGTCTGTATCATTATTCCCTGTCTGTCTGTAACATTATTCCCTTTCAGTCTGTAACATTATTGCCTTTCATTCTGTAATATTATTCAGTGTTAGTTTGTAACACTATTCCACTACTCCCTGTCAGTCTGTAACATTATTCACGGTCTGTCTGTAACATTATTCCCTTTCAGTCTGTAACATTATTTACAGTCAGTCTGAAACATTATTCCCCTTCAGTCTGTAACATTATTTACTGTCAGTCTGAAACATTATTCCCTGTCAGTCTGTAACATTATTCCGTTTCAGTCCGTAACATTATTCCCCTTTCAGTCTGTAATATTCTCTGTCAGTCTGTAACAGTATTCACTGTCAGTCTATAATATTTTTCACTGTTAGTCTGTAACATTGTTCCCTGTCAGTCTGTAACATTGTCCACTGTCAGTCTGTAACATTAGTCACTGCCAGTCTTTAACATTATTCACTGTCCGTTTGTCTGTCTGTCCATCAATGCTCTCCAGTCTCACATGACGAGAAGAATTTTGTTCACTCAATTCCCGAGTTTTAAACTTTTCTCATGTGGCAAAGTAAAAATAAAAATACTTTTAGCTCTTCAAACATGTTTAACAAAATGTCGCAGGTAAATGAGGAGTTAAACACCTTTAAAATTCCTTTCTCTGTTGTGTTAACAAAGTCAAAGTAATCCTTCGACTTGACAATTATTCTCTTAATTAAAAAAATAAGGGAACTTTCATGACAAAATAAGTCTTCATAAGTTTTAATATCAAGCTGTCAGTTGCAGAGTAGTTGTATAGTATGGTACAGTACTGTGAAGATATTTTTATTATAAAATAACTAAAGTTTCTCCTGTCAGAAAAAAAGTACAGAGCCACTAAAATTTAAAAAATGACTCCACCTTCTGAACCTAATTCTTTTCTTCGAATCAAACCTCCTATTAAATTTGCCAACCTCGAGATATATTCTAAAATATAGCTTTAACTCTAACCAAACCTACAAAATAAAAGACAAAAAGATCATTGAATAATTTCAAAAGCAGTGACCTCAACCAACGCCAAAATGAAGCCAAGGCGTCTGGTTCCCTACAATAATTCGTTGAAAAATTTATTGAAAAATTTAACGAAAAATTTATTTATTTATTTATTGAAAAATGACAAAGCTCCGTCCGACCGTAACTGGCAAATCTTTCGGTGACATAAAATGCACTTAGCAGCGATTTTCAATTAGATTATGAATTCCTGAATTTCAGTGAGGGGGAAACGCTCATGAGCTTGAAGAATTGAGCCCATTCTGCACTTTATATATATGTATATATATATATATATATATATATATATATATATATATATATATATATATATTATATATATGTATATTATATTTATATATATGTATATATATATATATATATATATATATATATATATATATATATATATATATACATATATATATATATATATATATATATATATATATATATATATATATATATATATATATATATATATATATATATATATATATATACATATATATATATATATATATATATATATATATATATATATATATATATATATATATATATATATATATATATATATATATATAGATATATATTATATGCAGAAAATCGACATTATAATTTTGCAAGGCCATAATTTTACATCCTAAAACTTTAAATTTCTCAGATATAAGCCTTCTATATTCATTCTCTCCTTCACTGTTTATCCCTGGAAACCCAAAGCCGCACGCTTTGTTTTTAGGCCAATATAGCCTTATGCCAGCATGGGTAGCTGCTCCTTGAGCGGACCATAATCATGCAACTTCTTAGTGAATAATAAATTTAATTATCTAACAATAAACAAAAACCCTGGAAGACGGGAGACAGGACACAATGACCCCCTTTGATGTTTTTAGACTTTTTTTCCATATTTGGGCAAAGACGACAAATGGCATTTATTGTTAGATATTGAGAACTTCCTAGGTGTCCTAGGCCTATAAAACTGTGTCTTGTGGTTCTGGTCACAGTAACCTTTCTACGGATGACCTAGGCCAGGCGTAAAACTTCCTCTTGGGGTCATGAGACCCTATTTCGGTCATTCATAACATTCTACTTATCTATAATGCTTTGGAAAAACTAATTTTCTGTTAAACTGATAACAGCAAAGCGTGGCACTTACCACAGACTGGTATAATAGTATATTAACTTTTTTCAATCTCGTCTAATATGTTTGGAGAAAGCACTTGTTTTATATCACTTGAACCAAAGTTAATCCAAAACAAAGGCAAAAATTCATATATAACTTACATCTTCTCAGCTTCCAGTATCTCTCTCTCCACCCAATCCCTCTGCCAATAAACTTGAGCCAAATTCATCCCACTTTCCTGTTTTTCCAGAACCTCCCCATCTCCCACCTTAAGAGTTTTCCAGAGGGGAGAAAGAAGGAAGTACGGTTGGACAGTACAGCTTTCCATGAATGAGTGAATCTAAGTGGACTGAGCAGTTCTGGCATTTTGGTGTTGGTTCCCTCCTGGGAAAATTCCAAAGAAAACTTACTTAACACGTGATACTACGGTACTTGGCCCGCTTTGAAATTCTGTCCCAACCAGCCAGTCTGCTATTTTGCCATCTTTACTAGTGATCCTTTTCCCATTAATCTTTATTTCTCATTCAACCTGCAGTCATACTCTGTTTATTAAATACTACGTAGTACACAAAAGTAGGCTTAGGTGTGTTTCAACAGGTCTCTCATTAGTCTCCTGATACCTTTACAAATTTACCTCTACAAAAACGACTGTCTACTTCCTTAACACTAATATACTTCTACTTGTTATTATCTCTACCTATCAGCTCCTGTTCTCTTACAACAGGTTGTAAAAACTCTCATCTGCTTGTAAAAAAATAACCCACAAAAATAGAAACACCAGAGGAATTGTCAATGATTTCAAAAAACATACTTCGAAAGGAAATTTTTAGACATTGTGTTTCATTTTCTTTGGAGGAGAAACAATACTTCACGTCAGTGATTACATTCGTCGATAAGCACCAGCCTTCCTTAATCGTCTCACTCACAGCTGCTGACAACCCAGACTTTTACCTTTTCTCATAACTCAAGATTTATTAAATTATTACAAACATTACAGATTTTAAGAATACATTTTAGAAGAAAATCGAAGCAATTATTCACTGAAGAAAGAAGAGAAACATTAAATGGCATTTATCACCAATGACAGAATTTCAGGAGCGACCACGGTCCTTAGTATTCCTAGATCAGGGAACAAATTTCTAGCAAATTTCTCTTTCCCCTCTTTCCATAACGCCAACACACTGACTGACTGATTACGTTTTGATTAGCATTGTGAACGAATTACAATCAAAACCACAATTTGAAAATCATACAATCATTATTACTATAGCAATAAGAGATCACTTCAAGTACAGACACCAAGAACCAGTTAAGATATAACTTGTGTTTACTTTGAAATTCGTTTCAGTACCAAGACTAGTTTCATTAATTTTTTTTTTATAGTCAATCTTCTTTAAAGAACTACATGATGAATACTAACAACAGGTAGCAAGGGAAATATCAACTAGAAAATTAAAAGATAAATATAAAGGATGGAAGTGATAGCAGTGTTTTTAAAACGTTTTTTTGTTTTTACAGTAATTCATTTAATAATAATAATGATAATGATTTTAAATCTGTTTTGGACTAACCACTAAAAGCAACCGTTGCCCCAGCACCCGCACCATGGTAGGTCTATGGCAGGCTCTTTCTTTTTGTTGGTATTGCTGCTGCTTTTGCTATTGGCACTGACCGAACTCTTCTCAGAGTCCCTTCGAGCACCAGCACCCAGCGGCGTGATGTCACTCACGTCGTCGTTAAGAGTATTTTCGCTGATGCTCTCCATCTTGCTCAGTTTCTTTTTCTCCTTCTCTGCTGCCAATTTCTGCCTCCCAGCATCACACGACATACTGCGACCTATTTTCAGGCGGTTCCTTATGGAGGCTGGCAGGCTGTGGCTGGAAGGTAAGAGTGCTTCTTGTTCTGATCCAGATGCCTTCCTCAAAATACCATTAGCTAAGGGCATTGGTCCAGAGCAAGAAGAACTTGGATGACCATGGTGCTGCTGGAACTGGGGTGTTAACAAACCCCGTGGCCCACTAGGAACCTCCCGAGGCTGTTCTTCGAACACAACGGAGTTGGGTCTAGGGCGAGGGGATTCTGGACCCCTGGGGTCAGAGGAAACAATGCGTGGAATACGCCGTCCACCAACAGGGGATCCGCCACTAACACTACATGGGGTGGTGGGTGTGTCTCCACCCCGATTACTTCGATACAGAGATCCCGCTCGAAGCAGGTGTCCAGCACCCAGAGGAGTGGAGGTGTTCCCAGTACTGACTGCTAAACCACCTCCCCCTCCTCCAGGACCCCCAGGGTCACGGGGGATACTGCCATCACGTGTGCGAGGCAAACCACTGGTGGGTGAAGGTCTTTCAGGAAGTTTTAAGTTTACTATACACCGGCTAGAAAATGTTTTTGTGGGTTTCGGGGCCATGCGGGAATCAGTTTGTATATTGGCCTCAGAACGGATTCCCCCAACTATATCTCGCCCTTCAACACGCTCACAAGATTTATCACTTGAAGAAGGTTCTGAACACTGACCACTGTCTGGCGAAATGGGAGTCGTTAAATCTGTATGAGGGACGTCGGTTGGATGAGGGGCACTTGCTCCATGGGGTGTGGGAGGGGGAGCACTTGTTATTTTGCCACTCCAGTCAGGTACATGCAATTGGGCAGGGGCATCACGCCCATGGACTGTGAGGACAATACGACATCCCCCAACAGTCACGTATTTAGGAAGCTTCACGTGCTTCTTAAGTTTCATACGAACGAATCTCTCACCTGTATCGACACCTTTATAAAATCTACGCTCGAGTTCACCAATGATTGTGCCAAAAGCCGATAACAGAATGACTAAAGTGGCATCCGCAATATAATGTGGAACTCCCGTTAGTGCTAGCACTACTGACTCTCTGGTAATATCAATGAGAGGTACCTTGCCTCCCCTCACTGTCAAACCACTTGTTAATAGTTGCTGAAGGGCATCACGCCGTCCCAAGCTGATATACGCTGCTCTCCCCACTACACGAACACCTCGAATAGCTACCAAAGTTCCTTCTGCTTGCTGTTCTAATTCATCAATAATTTCTTGCGTTGTTATGTCCCAAAGTTGAGGCATGTCTGCTACAGACAGCATAATAGTGTTTGGTTCTATACTATTGAGCCTTACAAGGGAAGACCGAGGAGTATACACAGAAACCAAGGGCAGCCCTGCCTCCAAGGAAGAGGAAGTGCCGATGTTGGAGGCACTGCTGGAAGCATAGAGGGGGCCTATTGGGCTCCCTGGTGTTCTAGCTACATTGGCGGCAGCTGCATTGAGGCCTGCTCCAAGGGATTGACTTCGACTGCCATCTAATGACCCAGAGAAATAATAAGATGACCTGGTGTAAGTAACAGTCGTTGTGTGGGAAACCTCTGGTGTTTCAGTGACAGACAATTGTTTAACTTCCTTCACTAAAGAACCAGTATTGCCACTCTTTAATTTCTCAATTACTGTTGCTGATCTCCTTCTGACCGTTGAGTAACCAGGGTCAGGTCCAGTATCATCTCTTGATGGGGAGGAGGGACGTTCCTCATCAGTGGGGAGAGCCATTGCTATAGGTTCTTCTGTTAAGTAGTTTCTTTTGTCATAATGAAATGAAGATGCAAAATCTAGGAGTTGATCAAGATTGAAGTGATCTCCCTCAGACATATAATTCTCTGCTTGAATTGGTTGTAATGGTTTGGGATGGCTGACTGAGGCAGTGTCTGATACATAGTGAGTTGAAGAGACAGACGAAGAGGCAACTGAATCAGGTTGAACACAAACACGTACTTGACCAGGCTGAGAGAGTCCCTCTACTACTACTGGGGGAGGACATGCAGCAGCCAACCCAATACCACTTATTTCCCCACACTGAGATTGACTACATGCTCCACTGCTGCCCATGGCACTTACACTGCTACTGCTACCTTCCACTGTGGCTGCAGACTGACGAAGTGAATATTCCACACTTTGCATCTTCCCGCTGTACACTTTTTGCAAGTTCTCCAAATTGTCTGTCTCAACATTTCCCTCCTCATCATCATTTTCTGCATCCTCCTCATTAATCTTAGACCTACAGTACCTGCTGGGAGGTTGAAGCTCGTCGTCGTCATCCTCATCTTCATCACCTTCATCATCACTGTCATCATCCATATTTTTGACGAAGCTCTCCAACTTGTCATATTCATCACGGAGAGTCCATACTTGTTGCTTCAGTGTTTCGTTTTCCTTCTTTAGCTTCCGCAGGTCAGACTGGCCTCGATCCACTTCAGCATTGATCTCAATGGTGCGCAGGCGCAGTTCTTCATTCTCGAACATGACCCCCCGGCTAGACCGCTTGTCCAACTTGCGGTTAGCCCCCTTAATAGCTCCTTCTTTCTTTTTCGATCGCATCATGGTAGTGGGTGCGCGACTAGCTGAGATGAGGTAGCGCGCACTTACCTGCACCACGCGCAAACAACCCCGCACATAGCGACCTCCGGAGGCGCGCCCCCCAATATTAGGGGGGTCGCGCGCCCCCCTACGGGACGTCCCCAATCCTAGTCACTTAGACCCACCGCCAATCGCTCTGGCGGAGGATACTGCTGTGACCGAGGATGTAGAGGAAGTTCCGCCGCCCCCGCCGACCCGTGGAGAGGACCGCATCCTTCAGGAGGATGAGCAAATATGAAGAGAAGAGAAGGGAAGGGAGGCAGGGGACGAAAGGGATGTAGACGAGGAATAGGAGGCCGGGAGGGGCGGCAAGGAAAAAGGGAAGGGACAGGTCAATACTCGGAAGGTGGACCAAATGTGAGAGGGAGGAGAAACAGAGGAAGAGGAAGGAGGGAAGGCGGAGGTCGCCACTGAAGGAGGCGCAGCAGGAGGCGGCAGGCGAGATGGCGCACCACCTGCCGCTCAGCATCACGGCACCATGTTGACAACAAGAGCTGTTGCTGCTACTTCGGACCGAACTCCCTCACATTCACCAACACTTTCCCCCTCGCCACCACGACCGCTTCCAAGGGTGATGGTGGTGGTGGAAGTAGAGACGATGGTAATGGCAGCAGCCCCTTGTGGAACTACAGATCGCCACCCACAAGAACATGCGTCCGGTGCGAAATCTTTCAATCAGTTCTGGAACAGACAAAAGGCTCTGTGAATCAAATAAGGTCAGTTGTTGTTGCTATTATTATTGTTATTATTGTTATTCAGAAGATGAACCCTATTCATACGGAACAAGCCCACCACAGGGCCCACTGACTTGAAATTCAAGCTTCAAAATAATATGGTGCTCATTAGGAAGTAAGAGAAGGTAAAGGGAAATACAGAAAGAAGAGATGAAGTATGAAGAAGTATGAAGTCTCAAGTATGAAGAACATCGTATGTGGTCTGAAAGGAAAATCATTAACAATCGTGACATCTCGTCACAAAATACCATATGTAAACATCCACGCAAACACATCACACACATACAGTAATTGCCCAATAGCAAGAATATGTAAAAATCCACACAAACACGTCACACACATACAGTAATTGCCTAACAGCAAATATATGTAAACATCCTAACAAACGCATCACACACACACATACAATAATTGCCTAATAGCAAGTATATGCAAACATCCTAACAAACGCATCACACACACATACAATAATTGCCTAATAGCAAGTATATGCAAACATCCTAACAAACGCATCACACACATACAGTAATTGCCTAATACCAAGTATATGCAAATATCCTAACAAACGCATCACACAAATACAATAATTGCCTAATAGCAAGTATATGCAAACATCCTAACAAACGTATCACACACATACAGTAATTGCCTAATACCAAGTATATGCAAACATCCTAACAAACGCATCACACACATACAGTAATTGTCTAATACCAAGTATATGCAAATATCCTAACAAACGCATCACACACATACAGTAATTGTCTAATACCAAGTATATGCAAATATCCTAACAAACGCATCACACACATACAGTAGTTGCCTAATATATCAAACAACAAGATGATTTACGACGTTTTTGTCAACACAACGAAAAAAAATCGAAATACATAGAATCATACAATGAAAAATATAAGGAAAAGGTCTTTGTTTAAATCACAAGATTGTTTTAATATCATACCAATCGACTTCGCGATTAATAAGCCAATAAAGATCTAAATTAAAAGAAATATGAGCTGGTGAGATAGATCAAACTGGTAAGCCAAAGAATTTGTTTTCGAATTTTTCTTCTGATAAACATAAACATCAATCGACATACGTGAAAGTCTTATTTTAGCAAGTATTTATATCAGTCTGTACTCTAAATGAATATATATATATATATATATATATATATATATATATATATATATATATATATATATATATATATATATATATATATATATATATGTATATATATACAGTATATACATATATACATATATATATATATATATATATATATATATATATATATATATATATATATATGTATATATATATATATATATATATATATATATATATATATATATATATATATATATATATATATATATATATAATCTTAGAGTACAGACTAACATATACATAAAAATCAGTCTCCTAATCAGACATACATCATATAGAAAAGGTTGATTTATTAACAGCCCATCAAAACACGAGTATGGCAATGACAACGTCTCTTCTCCGTTGGGTAGTTAATGCCCAGAGGTCTACATCAGCTTTCTTGCCCCTTCAAGACTTTGCAAAGTCATATCCAGTCGAAACATAATTTGACCGGAAAAAAAAAAAAACACACACACACACACAAGATTCAGTCCACTAGTGATTCAAATTCGATCCAGCCCTCCATGTGGAAAAATTAGACAAATTTCTTTAAAAATGAAAACTTCAAATAAGAACCAAAAAGGCAAAACGAAAACCAATAAAAGATATAATTTTCTAGCATATTAAGAAAGTGTAAAATGAAGGGAAACGAAAGAGTAAAATGAAGGGAAACCAAAGTGTAAAATGATGGGAAAATAAAGGGTAGAATGAAGGGAAACGGAATTATAAAATGAAGGAAAAATAAAGGATAAAATGAAGGGAAACGCAATTGTACAATGAAGGGAAAATAAAGGGTAAAATGAAGGGAAACGAAATCGTAAAACGGAGGGAACCCAACTGTAAAATGAAGGTAAACGAAAACACAGAATGAAGGGAAACGATAATGTAAAATGAAGGGAAATGAAAGAGCAAAACAAAGGGAAACGAACGTGTAAAATGAAGGGACGCAAGTGTAAAATGAAGGGAAATGGAAGTGCTAAATGAAGGGAAACGAAAGTGTACAATGAAGGGAAACGGAAGTGTAAAAAGAAAGGAAACGAAAGTGTAAAACGAAGGGAAAATGAAGTGTAAAATGAAGGGACACGAAAGGGCAAAATGAAGGAAAACGAAAGCGCAAATTGAAGGGAAAAGGAAGTGTAAAATGAAGGGACACGAAAGGGTAAAATGAAGGGAAAAGGAAGTGTAAAATGAAGGTACACGAAAGGGTAAAATGAAGAGAAAAGGAAGTGTAAAATGAAGGGACACGAAAAGGTCAAATGAAGGGAAAAGGAAGTGTAAAATGAAGGGACACGAAAAGGTCAAATGAAGGGAAAAGGAAGTGTAAAATGAAGGGACACGAAAGGGTAAAATGAAGGGAGACGGAAATGGAAAATGAGAAGAAACTACGAAAGGGAAAAATGAAGTGAAACGAAAATGCAAAATTGATGAAAAAGGAGTAAACTGAAGGAAAACGAAGGTGTAAGAGGAAAAAGAAAGTGAAAAACGATGAAAAACGCAAGTAAAAATTAAAGGAAGCGAAAGTGTACAACGAAGGGACACGAAAGTGTAAAATGGTGGGAAATGAAAGGGTAAAGCGGAGGGAAACGAAAGTGCAAACTAGAGAGAGATGGAAATGGAAAATGACTGGACACGAAAGAGGAAACTATGGAAAAAGAAAGTAAAATGAAGGGAACCAATGGGTAAAACTTTGGAAAAAGGAAGTGAAAAATGAAGGGAACCAATAGGTAAAACTTTGGAAAAAGGAAGTGAAAAATGAAGGGAACCAAAGGGTAAAACTATGGAAAAAGAAAGTGTAAAATGAAGGGATACCAAAGGGTAAAACTATGGAAAAAAATGTAAAATGAAGGGAACCAAAAGGGTAAAAGTGTGGAAAAAGTGTAAAATGATGGTAACCAAAGGTTAAACTATGGAAAAAGAAAGTGTAAAATGAAGAGATACCACAGGGTAAAACTATAGAAAAAAGAAGTGTAAAATGAAGGGAACCAAAGGATAAAACTATGGAAAAGGAAAGTGTAAAATGAAGGGAACAAACTATGGACAAAGAAAGTGTAAAATGAAGGGACACGAAAGGATAAAACTATGGAAAAAGAAAGTGTAAAATGAAGGGATACCAAACAGTAAAACTGTGGAAAATGCAAGTGTAAAGTGAATGGGTACCAAAGGGTGAAACTATGGAAAAAGAAAGTGTAAAATGAAGGGGTACCAAACGGTAAAACTATGGAAAAAGAAAGTGTAAAATGAAGGGGTACCAAAGGGTGAAACTATGGAAAAAGAAAATGTAAAATGAAGGGAACCAAAGGGTAAAACTATGGAAAAAGAAAGTGTAAAAAGAAGGGGTGCCAAAGGGTAAAACTATGGAAAAAGAAAGTGTAAAATGAAGGGATACCAAAGGATGAAACAATGGAAAAAGAAAGTGTAAAATGAAGGGATACCAAAGGATAAAAGTATGGAAAAAGAAAGTGTAAAATGAAGGAGTACCAAAGAGTGAAAATATGGAAAAAGAAAGTGTAAAATGAAGGGGTACCAAAGGGTAAAAGTATAGAAAAAGAAAGTTTAAAATGAAGGAATACCAAAGGGTAAAACTATGGACAAAGAAAGTGTAAAATGAAGGGGTACCAAAGGGTGAAAGTATGGAAACAGAAAGTGTAAAATGAAGGGGTACCAAAGGGTAAAAGTATGGAAAAATAAAGTGTAAAATGAAGGGATACCAAAGGATAAAAGTATGGAAAAAGAAAGTGTAATATGAAGGGATACCAAAAGATGACACTATAGAAAGAGGTGTAAAATGAAGGGATACCAAAGGGTGAAACTATGGAAAAAGAAAGTGTAAAATGAAGGGGTACCAAAGGGTAAAATTATGGAAAAAAATGTAAAATCAAGTGATACCAAAGGGTAAAACTATGGAAAGAGAAAATGTAAAATGAATGGGTACCAAAGGGTGAAACTATGAAAAATGTAAAATGAAAGGGTACCAAAAGGTAAAACAATGGAAAAAGAAAGTGTAAAATGAAAGGGTACCAAAAGGTAAAACTATGGAAAAACAAAGTGTAAAATGAAGGAGTACCAAAGAGTGAAACTACGGAAAAAGAAAGCGTAAAATGAAGGGGTGCCAAAGGGTAAAACTATGAAAAAAGAAAGTGTAAAACGAAGGGATACCAAAGGGTAAAACTATGGAAAAAGTAAGTGAAAAATGACGGTATACCAAAGGGCAAAACTATGGGAAAAAATTGTAAAATGAAGGGATACCACAGGGTAAAATCAAAAGGCAAAACTATAGAAAAAGAAAGTGTAAAATGAAGGAATACCACAGGGTAAAACCAAAGGGTAAAACTATGGAAAAATAGTGTAGAATGAAGGGAACCAAAGGATAAAACTATAGAAAAAGAAAGTGTAAAATGAAGAAAGGGTACCAAAGTTTAAACTATGGAAAAAGAAAGTGTAAAATGAAGGGAACCAAAGGATAAAACTATGGAAAAAGAAAGTGTAAAATGAAGGGAACCAAAGGATAAAACTATGGAAAAAGAAAGTGTAAAATGAAGGGAACCAAAGGATGAAACTATGGAAAATGAAAGTGTAAAATGAAGGGAACCAAATGATAAAACTATGGAAAAAGAAAGTGTAAAATGAAGGGAACCAAAGGATAAAACTGTGGAAAATGGAAGTGTAAAATGAAGGGGTACCAAAGTTTAAACTATGGAAAAAGCAAGTGTAAAATGAAGGATAAAACTATGGAAAATGAAAGTGTAAAATGAAGGGGTACCAAAGTTTAAACTATGGAAAAAGAAAGTGTAAAACGAAGGGAAACGAAAGGGTAAAATGACGAGACACACGCAGCATCGACCACCGAAGCCTTGCGTCCTCTTCGTCCGCCGCGCGAGTCAATCCTCAAACTAGGAAGCAGTTACAAGCAACACCACATCACTATTGACTTCGCGTGCTTATTGTCTGCGGGAATGCTGCCAACAAGGCGGCGGGGACACAAACAAACAAACACCCATCACACAAAAGGGACAGAGAGAGAGAGAGAGAGAGAGAGAGAGAGAGAGAGGAACTTCTCCAGTAAAGGGTAGTATAATCTCGCTGAATGAGTTTCTCTCAGAGACCTCTCTCTCTCTCTCTCTCTCTCTCTCTCTCTCTCTCTCTCTCTCTCTCTCTCTCTCTCTCTCTCTCTCCAGCAAAGGGTAGTATAAGCACGTTGAATGGCTGAGTTTCCCTGAGAGAAATCTCTCTCTCTCTCTCTCTCTCTCTCTCTCTCTCTCTCTCTCTCTCTCTCTCTCTCAGGAAGCTTATACCGTCCTTTACTGGAGGATCAGCTGCTGAATGTGTTTGTGTGTGTGTATATGAGAGAGAGAGAGAGAGAGAGAGAGAGAGAGAGAGAGAGAGAGAGACTCTCCCACAAACACATACACACACTCATACAGAATTCCCCAACCGCACCATAAAACCATAGTAAAAAACAAATAAGGACAAAAATAAATCTTATCTTCCATTAAAAATTTCGCAAACTTGAACCGTCTCTACACGACTCACACATACACACACACACACACACACACACACACACACAAAATCCACACAACGTGGACGTGACTCACACAGAGCGGAAACAAAGGCGAATATCAGGCGAAAAATACAAACAATCTGCGAGAGGCCACCATCTTGATGTGAATATCTCGCCACGGTTATGGGACGCGGTCTTCTCACATGCATGAAGCGATAACGATACTTATCTGACTTAGCAAATTTCGTTTGCTATCGTGTTTTAGTTAGATGGCCTCGCGTTATCTTTGCCTTAAACTGCCTTAAAAATTATACATATATACATACACACGAACGTTGATCTTAATAATCAGACATACATACACATACATACATACATACACAAACACACACACAGATACCGTATATATATATATATATATATATATATATATATATATATATATATATATATATATATATATATATATATATATATATATATATATATAACTGCAGCGAGAATTGAGGAACTGAATAGCAATGACTTGCTTTAGAAAGGAACATCGATAACACACACACACACACACACGTACACACACATACACAGGTACACAAACTTACCAACCAAAAAACCGAAATATTGAGAAAAAAATTGCCACCCTATAACAGAATAAAAAAAAAAATAAAAGTTCGAATGACACAACTAAAAAAAAGATAATAATAATGCTAATAACTTCTAGAATAAGAAGCAGAAGTAGCAATAATTGAATAATTTCCTGTGAGAATTCTCAGCAGTGACCAGCAAATGGCGCCATTTACCAAGGGGCTCACGTAGGCTCAAAGTTGTATGGGCTTTGGAGGGGGCGGGGGGTTGGCAGGAGGTGGGGGGCGGTTCAGAGGTGAAACATCTGGACCAGTTGGAACTTGAAATTCACATGTACGAGTGGTCAGAATTTTTTTTTTTTTTCTGGCCATATTATTTCGGAGTAGGGCTTATTTCCCTCTACTTTTTCCTTGCTTATTTTTCCATTCCAACTTTACTGGAACAGAACTTATTTTGCTTTGGTTTTTTATTTTTTCTATTTTTTTCACCCTTTCTATTACTGAATATAACTTACAAATAAATTTCCTCTTAATATTTCACCCCTTGTTTTTGCTTATGTGAAATTTATTTTCTATATTTTCTTAGGTTACTGAAGAAAAATTTTTCCTCTTCTTCTTACTTTCCTAAAAGCTTTTGCCTTCTAAGAAAAACTTATTTTCTCCTATTTTCTTATTTAAAATACACTAACCAAACTTGAAAGAAAACTTATTTTTCCTACTTTCTCATTACTTATCTATCTAGCACTGCTATATTTGGTGTAAAACTTATTTCATTTTATTTTCTTCTTAATCAAATTAAAATCAATTTAACTCCACAACTTCAATATTTATTATATTATAATCCGTAAAGTCATAAATGCAAAATATTTATTATAATCTGTAAAATCATAAATGCAAAGTATTTATAATCTGTAAAATTATAAACGCAAAGTATTTATTATACAATCTATATTACCCCTGGAAACTTATATGACAACCGCAATCACGGCCTTATGAATATGCAGAGAAATTCTAAAATACAGTTAAATTTATTTATTCTTTCTAAACATTATTTCAATCATTCTTACTTCAGCTTCTCAATTTATTGTTTTTCGGGAACATTGTATGAATTACGATCAAAATTTTCTGAGCTGGACAAAATCTGATTGAACAAATACATTACGTCTTTTTAAAGTCAGTTCAGTATGTCAGTTCATTACATCTCAAAGCCTCAGTCACCAAACAAATATCATTCGACACAATTAACCAGTCAAGTACGTCATAAGAACCGAGATAAACACAAAAAAAAAAAATAAATAAATAAATAAACTAAAACAAGGAAGGATCTTATAAACTGCTTCTCCTGCCTCCATAATCACTTGTTTTCAATTTCGTTTATCGAACCGAGGCCATAAACAAGACATTCCTTCTTTTTATATTTCAGTTCTTTCTTAAAATGTTTTGGAGATCGGAGAGCGGTTTATAGTATATAGTCATTATCATTGCCACATGAGTGTCTGTGTTGCTCTTACGTAAGTGAAGACGAGCGCCTGCGAGCACACATACGTACACACACACACATACAAACGCACTTAAGCACAAAACACGTGTACGTGAACAACGGCAGAGATAGGAGTAAGCCTAACTTGTTTACAAGGACAACAAGGAGAGAGAGAGAGAGAGAGAGAGAGAGAGAGAGAGAGAGAGAGAGAGAGAGAGAGAGAAACTTGTCTACACAAGCAAAACAAGAGAGAGAGAGAGAGAGAGAGAGAGAGAGAGAGAGAGAGAGAGACTTATCTACACAAGCAAAACCAGGAGAGAGAGAGAGAGAGAGAGAGAGAGAGAGAGAGAGAGAGAGAGAGAGAGAGAGAGAGAGAATTATTAGAAAATATGCACACATAATATGCAATATTCCTAACCTTTGTCATAATATTATTCTTTAGAAAACAATGATCAACATTTTCAAATCATTCACAATTTACAACTTAAATAAATGATGCAAAAACCATCAATTGAATATATATAAAAATGAACAGTGAAAAATTAGCATATTAAAACATTTCGGACCTGCAAAGATGATATTTGAAGGCACTGCAGTTTCACTTGATCTATCTGAATATAATTTTAGTGTTTCATGAAAATCAATAATTGATATATTCATAACTTCTACAATGCTACTGATTTTAAAGACCTAAAATCTGAACGTTACTTTATTTAAATGCAAGAAACGACAACAACAAGTTATAATAACATAAACAAACAACAACAAGGAACACGATTACCATTTCCTTACCTGCTACACAAGGACAGTCTTCAAACGAGGGGCATCAGATGACAAGGAAAGGAGAAGTAGCGGGAGAAAGGTAAAGATGAGACGTGCAAGAAAAGGAAAAGGAGGAGGAGGAGGAGGAGGAGGAGGAGGAGGAGGAGGAGGAGGAGGAGGAGGAGGAGGAGGAGGAGGAGGAACAAGAAGGTGGCCTCAAGTAGGAAGTGGCACCACTGCTGCTTCTGCAACTCTGGGAGAGGTCGTTCTCTGTCTCTCTCTGTCTATCTCCCTCTCTCTCTCTCTCTTTCTCTCTCTCTCTCAAGTGCCACAAAACTTCGTCATCGCATCGATACTCATTGTGGAAGCCCCACTTTCACGGCCGGCTGTTATTTTTTTTCTTCTCTCTCACTCTCTTTCTCGTTTCACCACGTTTTTTTATCTTTCAAAGAGTCTTTTTTTTCTTTTAGCTCTCATAGGCTCAGTTCACCCTGAGTCTCTGAAAAAGAGGAAGGATTTCTACTCCGTCCGTCATATAATAATCTGGAAAAAGAAGAGGGGTTTAGTCACATAAAAATCACTGTGTAAGGTCAGTTTATTGCACGAGAATGAGGCTTAGGTCCCGTCGGTGGCAATATTCACGCATTTTGCAAGTACTTCCTAATCCCTAATCTTGAAATTAGCAAGCACTTTTAATAAGGACAATCATTTTTTACAAATCTTTTATTAATAAGAAAATATTTTTTTAAAAAGAAAATAATTTTTCCTAAGAAAAAATTTTTTTTTATAAAAAAAAGGATGAAAGAAATTTGCCTAACAATATTAGCAAGCACTTTCGATACGAAGAAAAATGCTAAAAAAAATTGCCTAACAAAAAAAGGCACGCACATGAAGATACCCTTATCGGTTGCATCGGTACTTTAAGGGATTATTCCTCTCGTGCATATTGATTTTCTTTTAAAACATCCCATGAGGACTTTCGGTAACTTCTGTTTTTTTTTTTCTCCCTCCTCTTCCGGAATTTCATATTCAATTTTTGGGGAGGTTTAAATTTTGTATTCAACATTTCTTTCCAAAAGTTTCTAGAATAGCTTTGAAATTTCCTGCTCATTTCTATCCAAAATGTCAAAAATAGCTTCGAAAATTCTTCTAATTCATTTCGTCGTTTTTTTTCTCAATAATAATTCTCTTGATTATTTTCTCATTACACTAAAAAATTCACATTTGCAACAACTCTAAAAAGATTTCTAGTATGACACCAATTCACTTTCCAAAACAGGAGGCGGATTTCCATAAATTATTCATTACTTCCCAAAGTAATAAATAAATATATGCAGCTTAATCTAAAATATTTATCAGATTTCCGTTTCCAAATTTTCACTAAAACTTGGTCAATGAAATTTAAATTTGTTTCCAGATAATATGCACCAAATATTTCTAAAAAAAAAAAAAAACTCCCTCTCTTTAAAAACAATTAGCCACATTATTTTTTTTATTTATTTATTTTTGTAACGAAAACTCACGAAAAAACTTATGAATATCCGTTAAAATATTTTCTTGCTGTGAAAATACATCTAACATTAAATTGATTTTTCTAAAGATTCATAATTTTTTCTTTTCGACCACTCCTTTAAATCACTGAAACTAAAGATTCATTTCAACAGCACTAACAACCTCTAGATAATATCAGTAACAATGTAATTCACACGTGACGCTCGATGTTTGTAACACCTGGATAATATCAGTAAAAATATAATTCACACGAAATACTTGATGTTTGTAACTCTTGGATAATATCAGTAACAATATAATCCACACGTAATACTCGATGTTTGTAACACTCAGATAATATCAGTAACAATATAATGCACACGTAACGTTCGATGTTTGTAACACTTAGATAATATCAGTAACAATATAATCCAAACGTAATACCCGATGTTTGTAACACTTAGATAATACCAGTAACAAAATAATCCACACATATCAATCCATGTTTGCATTCCTACCTTTCGGTCGAATGACTCAGAAAACATTTTTATAAAATGTACAAAAAAACAGACAGGCGATAGGAGTATAAAATGTTTACTCTACCAAAACAAAAGGTAGTGGCGCTGGGCTCTTTTTATTTGATATTTCTCTAAACGAAAATACCTTTAAATATGTTACAAGTGATCCTCTTGCATAATTTACAAAACTTTGTATCAGTACAATACATTTTTTTTAAATGTAGAAAGATTATTTTGCATATCATATTTTATTCATAGAGACCCTCTGGCTGGATTCATGAAATATCTATAAATACATCTAGTTAAAATCATACACTCATACACTACATTTCCTATACGAGACACAACTAAAATATATTTTATACCAGTAATTTATGACACCAAACAAATACATTGTGCCAGTAATTTATTACACCAAACAAAGCACAAATCATCCATATTTTCCTACAAACAACTCTCTTACATTTACTATTCAGCTTGGACATTAAAATACACAAAAATCTCTTTTCACATTTCCAACTCAGGTGCTAATTCCCATAAGAGAATATAAAAACACTGGTCTGCAAGGAATACAGCAGTTCTTTAATTATAAATTTACAACCACTAATTTCTTTAATAATAATAATAATAATAATAATAATAATAATAATAATAATAATAATAATAATAATAATAATACCTTTATTTATTATTATTATTATTATTATTATTATTATTAGAAGAGTACTAGTGAAACGGTACATGTACTCATTACTGAAAACTTTCAACATTCTTCAACGTCATGGTGACGTAACCTAATTAATAACTGGCCCAGAACGCCCTCACAGCAAGGATGAGGATCATTTTTATTGAATGAGAACTGGGATGGAAACAATTAATGAGGAACGTAGGCTATTCTTCATTTTCATTTTTCATTATTCAGTTGCTTATATTTTTCCCCCTCCCCAAGAATAAATAGGATTCAACGTTCATCGACTAAGTTAAGACGATATATCTCTTGCGGGATGATAAATTATCTATCATCTGGAGAAGCAAAATGAAATAATAGTAAGTAGCTTTGTATTTTTCATTTTTCATTATTCATTTGCTTACGTTTAAAAAAGATAATATTCAACACTTATCGACTCGATGAAGAAGATATTTCTCTCACAAGATGATAAATTATCATCTGGAAGAGCAAGAAAAAAAAAATAATAAATAAATAAAAAATAAATTAATAAATAAATAAAAATAATAATAACAAAAAGTGGCTTTGTACTTTTAATTTTAATTTTTCATTATTCATTTGCATGTGTTTTTCGAAAAAAAAATAAGACTCCTCGACTCAATGAAAAAGAGATATTTCTAAAAAGATGATAAATTATCATCTGGAAAAAGAAAATAAAATAATAAAAAAATAAAGAGGAGCTTTGTACACAAAGAAGAAATGAAATGCAGAATATTGTGACAATGGCTGCTCAGAATGACAGTGCATTTATCTGTACCAAGAGGCTCAGGTTATTACCCAAATGGAAGCATGAAGGCATTAATAAATCATTAGGCTTTAAGCTGCCAAAAAAAATGCCATCGGATGCTATTAGAGATAAGTACAGATTACTAAGCGATAACATTTTAAATACCAAATCAAATATTCGCAAACAGCACTGCAGTTTCCAATACTTAAAATACTTTCATATTCAACATTAGAGCTTGATATTTATTGTATTCACAATAAGACTATTAGTGAACATCTAAGAAGAATCATTGGTAAAGCTTGTATTTCAAAGTAGACAACACAACACCTACTTGTGCAGCCTAGCTTAAGTAATCCACGAATTTATTCCAAATTATTTTTAATATTATTTAGAAGATTAATCCTATTCATATGGAACAAGCCCACAGGGGCCATTGACTTGAAATTCAAGCTTCATTAGAAGGAAGTCAGAGGAGGTAACGGGAAATAAAGAAAGAAGAGACCACTTATTAAAAAGGAAAAAATGAATGAACAAAATAAATAAATACACAAAACTTTGTAAATTATTAAAACACAAGAAGAATTGTAATAGGGCAGTAATGCATTGCATCTTCGCTTGAACTTCCGCAGTTCCAATTCCATGACATCCAACTTTGGGATTACAAAATTTACACGTGGGTGTAGAATTACAGTAGATACAGTAATTACAGCAGGTGGTTCCAATTATTCCATCATTCAAGAAAAAAAGAAAACTTTAACGGAGAAAAATAAACAACTTTTAAAAACAATATTAAATATTTCATAGGTTTTGGCAACAGTAGGTTCAAATTCAATTATTCTCCAGGGAGAATAATTAGCAATGCTAATCGCCATTCAAAGAATGAATCACTCAGAAAATGTTGATGGATAAACTTCATAGACAATATTATGGAGGAAACTTTGTAAAATGCAAAAAAAAAAACATATTGTAGATCATTTTGTACATTACAAGAAGTAAACTTCAAAATTCTTAATTAGATTAGTTTTAATTGTCAAAACATGTTCGTGAAATGGTGTTCATTCCAGCACAAACAACCATGAATAAAATAAGGATACGAAAATATTCACAAAAATGAAAATTCAGAATACATGAATAAACTTTGTTAAGGTCAAACATTCATCACAAACTGTACATGTATAAATATATGTATATATATATATATATATATATATATATATATATATATATATATATATATATATATATATATATACATATGTATTTATATAATATTAATATACGTATATATATACATATGTATATACATATATATATAAAGTATGTATTTAAGTACGTGTGTGTGTTAGTTTGTATGTATACACATGAGTACATAAATTCATTTCATACGTTCCACAGAAAGATAGACTTAGTAACAATTACGCAATGGTACCAGCTGCAGTGGACTGCAGTTTTAGTCCATTAATGCTGCAAAAATGAAATATCAATCGTGATACTTTTTCCAACTTGGAAAAAAAATAATTTTATGTTTTCTGTCAAATTATTCCAAGCCCAGGCTCACTACAGTTCCCACGGGTCACAAAAAAAGTGAACTTTACGTAATTGCAGTCTTTTTGTTGTTGTACGTATATATATATATATATATATATATATATATATATATATATATATATATATATATATATATATATTTATAAATATATATACATATATGTATATATAATATATATAAATATATATATATATATATATATATATATATATATATATATATATATATATATATATATATATATATATATATAGAGAGAGAGAGAGAGAGAGAGAGAGAGAGAGAGAGAGAGAGAGAGAGAGAAAGGCATGCTACATCGTTACCAGTGATAAGGATAATTTATTTCCCTTGGCACACAACGCTCTCGAGTCTACAGCACGAGGAGACATTTTCCCATTACTCCTTCAACAAAGAGAGAAGAGAGAGAGAGAGAGAGAGAGAGAGAGAGAGAGAGAGAGAAATGCAGGCTTTCCCCCCCGCCATAACACTCATAAGAGAAATAACAATAACACCACCAATAACAGCAGTGACAGAAGCACAAGAACAGATAATAACAGCGCTATATTTCGTCCACTAGTAGATCTCAGGTGCTGAATGTAAGGGGACATTCTCCTTATTTGCAAACCTCCTACAACACCTGTGATCTGTTTTGCCTATTCACTTGCTGGAATGAGATTATCCACGCCTCTTTTTCTACCTAAGTATTTATTCACTCGAATCTATTTTTGTATTTAGTATCTTTTCAATCTAATGTCTTCTTTATTTTGTATTCGTTAACTTTATCTAAAATAAAAAATAGGATGAACATCAAGTGAATGAAGTATCTGGCAGTACAATAAAATTCATGAGGAAACGAAGCATTTAGTAGATAAAAAAAAACACGAAATAAATTAAAGTTATGAAAAGGAATACGAGTATTCAAAATTAATTTCAAACCAGCGAAAAACTGAAAAAAATAACACTTGGTCGTTTACAAAAATATGCAAGCCATCCATGAAGAATAAATAAAAAGGCAAGACAGAATAAAGGCGATGCATAAAAGAAACGAGAAACCATAAACATAAGAAACCACAAAACGGGAAATTCCCTATTTCATAATTCTTGATAAAATGTCGAAAAACCCCCCTTATTTTCCTCTCAGGCAAAAGACGGCAAATTTTTCCACAAGTTGCAACATATCCAGTTGCCCCTTCACACTGCCACTTCATTTCGCCTGCAATAAACAGGGGATAAACGTCACAATAAGGTAATGCAACCATTTCTTACACCCAACATCCAATACTATTCCCTTGAAGGTTTTGGGGAAATGCACAGGGGTACGAATATTTTTTTTCTCTCTCTCTCTTATTCTATCTTTGCATCTACATACATACATACATACATACATACATATATATATTTATATATATATATATATATATATATATATATATGTATATATATATATATATATATATATATATATATATATATATACATACATATAGATAAATAGATAGATAGATAGATAGGTACATCTATATACATACACATATATACACACACATATATATATATACAGTATATGTATAAATATATATATATATATATATATATATATATATATATATATATATATATATATATATATATATATATATATATATAACAAAACAAACTTTCAACATGGCAGCCATCTTGTTCCCCAGCGATGAGTAGAGGGCCAGTGAAATGTCAAAGAACAATAATAAAAAAACCAAAAAACTGTCATTCCCAGTCTCTCTCTCTCTCTCTCTCTCTCTCTCTCTCTCTCTCTCTCTCTCTCATTTCAATGGCGTGAACTACACATAGCTCGATGCAACTGTCCCTCACCTAAAAAAAAAAAATAAATTCCTGTCATATCGAGGTTACTCGAAGCTGCCACAGAACAAACAGACCAGAGAGAGAGAGAGAGAGAGAGAGAGAGAGAGAGAGAGAGAGAGAGAGAGAGAGAGGAAGTCAAACAAACACACAAACAAACAAACGAAGGCCGAGTGGATGAGGCATAAAACTTTATTTACGTGCATCATCTGAGGAATCTGGACGGCGGATTCACAAACGCCTGTATGTTCGTGTTTGTTTGACACCAGCTCGCAAAAACCACATCAACTCACAACCACTCGGTACTAAAGGCTACTCGTGAAAAGGTGTGAGATAAACTGACAAAAACTGCAGGTATAAATTGACAAAAATTGGAGGAATAAATTGACCAAAAATTGGAGCAGTAAACTGACAAAAAATTTGGGGAAAAAATTAACAAAAACTGGAGGAATATACTGATGAAAATTGGAGGCATAAACTGACAAAAATTGGAGGAATAAATTGAAAAAAATTGGATGAAAAAATGCAAAAATTGGGGGAATAAATTGACAAAAATTGGAGGAACAAATTGACAAAAATAGGAATAAATAAAAAAAAGGAAGAATAAACTGACAAAAATTGGAGGAATAAACTGACAAAAATTGGAGGAACAAATTGACAAAAATAGGAATAAATAAAAAAAAAACGGAGGAGTAAACTGATAAAAATTAGAGGAATAAACTGAAAAAAAAATTGGAGGAAAAAATGACAAAAATTGGAGGAATAAACTGAAAAAAAATTGGAGGAAAAGATGACAAAAATTGGAGGAAAAAATGACAAAAATTGGAGGCAGCGCAACTCAGGAGTGTATGGCTCCGTGTATGATGTAAATATGTGAGGATATTGTCAAGGTCTCTCTCTCTCTCTCTCTCTCTCTCTCTCTCTGGCAGTTATTTTTATACTTTGCAAAGAGAGTTCAAAATTAATTTTTGGTGAATGCTACCATGGTTCATGCATGAATATTACCAGTGCTATTTCAAATACATATAACTTAGCATATATATGTATATACATACATACATACATACATATATATATATATATATATATATATATATATATATATATATATATATATATATATATATACATGTGTGTGTCTGGGTGTGATTGTATACATATAGAATTATAACAAGTGTAATGAAAACATTTCCTTAGTTGTTAAACATGAATAAAAATTCCAATCTTTTGAAATGTCAAAATAAAAAAAAAAAAGTTCCTGCAACTCGTCACCAAAACTGCCTACCATATGCGTATCCTACCCATGCCCCCCAGGCCCCGTCCCCCCACTCCTCTCTCCCAAACCCCCACCCCCGAAAAAAACCCATTCACCTTGAACGCATGTCGATGGCCCCCCTCGCACTATGTTTAGCGCAGTCTAATCTAAACAGACGAGCTCTATCCACCTCCTTCGCTCTCCCTGGGGTTGAATGGGTCCCTAAACCAACCCCAGTAAGAACCCACGCCAACCCCACGTTACTGGGGTTTGCGAATAAATTATTACAAATGAAAACAACATTAGGTCAAAAATTCTCTCTGGAAAGTTTTCTTTAAATAACCACAGACCCCAAAGCCTACCCTGACCTGCTCCACCCTTCCCAAAAAAAGCCCCCTCTAATTTAAACCAACCATATTCCGCCCCCCCTCACCTTCCCTCCCCGTTAAAACGCATATGCATGCATCTGCAAGAATGTATCTTGCAAGGCCCTACAAGCAAACCAGGACCAATGGTGCAAAAATAACGCTCTTATTATTCACGAGACGTGAATAATGCAAGGGAGGAGGAACATTTCCAAAATAACGGCGAGTGGTAAAAACGTGTTTGCAAATGCGAGAATTTTTCTCAAGGCCGCAGCAGCTTCGAGTGGCCCGGGTATGCCTAAGACAGCGGGGCCGTTCCAAGTTGTTTAGTCTGAGGGCCACTCTTGGAAAAACAAAAAGTCATGCGGGCCACCTGCGTGTATGTATGTATATGTGTATATATATATATGTATATATATACATATATGATGTAACACAACAGACGCCAATGAAACTTTTCTTTGCAGTTATTGATTTCGCGAGGAATATTTTTTTTTTATTCAGGATAAGCGATATATCTAATTTTTATGATATAAAAATAGAGAAATATACTTTACTTATTTTTCTCTAGCGGGCCACTTTCAAAATCAAACGGGACACTTTTGGCCCACGGGCATGAGTTGGACGGCCCTGGCCTGGAATAACTTTATTATGGGTGTTATAAATAAACCAAAGGAATTGTCTAATATATATATATATATATATATATATATATATATATATATATATATATATATATATATATATATATATATAATATATATGTGTGTATATATTTATATATATGTATGTACTCGTACTCGTATATGTATGTATGTATGTACATATATATATACATATAAATACACACACATGTATATATATGTGTTTGTGTGTGTGTATGTACCGTTTCCTCTTACAGGAATTAGCTTCAAATAAAAAAAACTGTCATTTTATATTCGTATGTTAAATGCTGAATATGAGAGAGAGAGAGAGAGAGAGAGAGAGAGAGAGAGAGAGAGAGAATAAAAAATTCATGTAATCCGTTTGTCCTTGAGCGAAACCCATTTCGAAAATTACATTAAAAGACTATTCTCCCATTCCCATCCGTCATATTTAAACTTCAAGCGGATGAGACAAAAGAAAAATGTAAAAATTATTCAGTAATTCGAAAAATAAATTAGCATCAAGGATTTCACCAAAAAAAAAAAAAAATTAAGATCTGAATGTTAAACGAGACCTTCGAATGCTGAGAATGAGATTGGGATGACGACATTATATTCCTTTACCTTATTGGTTCTTTATAACCGTACAAGAAGTTAATGCATAGGACTCTCTCTGTCTGTCTGTCTGTGCTTCTTCCAGCAAGCATAAAAACCAAGAGAAATAAATAACAGAGGAGAATACGAAAACTCTCTCTCTCTCTCTCTCTCTCTCTCTCTCTCTCTCTCTCTCTCTCTCTCTGTTCCTACTTCCAGCAAACATAAAAACCAAGAGAAATAACAAACCGAGGAGAAAACGAAAGCTCTCCTTTCTCTCTCTCTCTCTCTACCCTCTTCTCTCTCTCTCTCTCTCTCTCTCTCTCTCTCTCTCTCTCTCTCTCTCTCTCTCTCTCTCTGCTCCTCTCCTTCCAGCAAGCTTAAAAACCAAGAGAAATAAATAACCGAGGAGAAAACGAAAGCTCTCCTTTCTCTCTCTCTCTCTCTCTCTCTCTGCTCCTCCTTCCAGCAAGCTTAAAAACCAAGAGAAATAAATAACCGAGGAGAAAACGAAAGCTCTCCTTTCTCTCTCTCTCTCTCTCTCTCTCTCTCTCTCTCTCTCTGCTCCTCCTTCCAGCAAGCTTAAAAACCAAGAGAAATAAATAACCGAGGAGAAAACGAAAGCTCTCCTTTCTCTCTCTCTCTCTCTCTCTCTCTCTCTCTCTCTCTCTCTCTCTCTCTGCTCCTCCTTCCACGAAGTATTAAAAACCAAGAGAAATAAATAACCGAGGAGAAAACGAAAGCTCTCCTTTCTCTCTCTCTCTCTCTCTCTCTCTCTCTCTCTCTCTCTCTCTCTCTCTCTCTCTCTGCTCCTCCTTCCACGAAGTATTAAAAACCAAGAGAAATAAATAACCGAGGAGAAAACGAAAGCTCTCTCTCTCTCTCTCTCTCTCTCTCTCTCTCTCTCTCTCTCTCTCTCTCTCTCTCTCTCTCTCTGCTCCTCCTTCCACGAAGTATTAAAAACCAAGAGAAATAAATAACCGAGGAGAAAACAGAAAGCTCTCCTTTTCTCTCTCTCTCTCTCTCTCTCTCTCTCTCTCTCTCTCTCTCTCTCTCTCTCTGCTCCTCCTTCCACGAAGTATTAAAAACCAAGAGAAATAAAACACCGAGGAGAAAACGAAAGCTCTCCTCTCTCTCTCTCTCTCTCTCTCTCTCTCTCTCTCTCTCTCTCTCTCTCTGTGCTCCTCCTTCCAGCAAGCATAAAAAACCCAAGAGAAACAAAAATAATAAAAAAAAACATGAGAAAAAGGAAGCTAAACGAACAGAAACACAAATTCCCGAAGGAGTAACGACTCCCGATAAACAGAGAAAGACTGCAACAGCGATCAAGTGACGGCATTAGCAATTAAGCTGCCCCTTCTTTTTGCCGTCTGAAAGGAAGACCAACTAATGGAGGAAGAAATAAAGGGCGGTGCTTAATCCTGCGCCTTCCGAGAAGGATAAATAACCAGCAATTGTTGCTAGCAATAATTAGCTGGGCCAGTTGTTGTTATAAGGGTTGCAAAGACGGCGGGAATAATGACGACGTGACAAAAGTTATAAGAGTAGTTGTAGTAGTATTAGTGGTAGGAAGGTTGGGAAAGAACTTAAAAGTAGTATATGGTGGTAGGAAGGTAGGGACAGAAGCTAAAAGCAGTATTAGTGGTAGGAAGGTAGGGACAGAACTTAAAAGCAGTATTAGTTCACTAAAAGCAGCTGTGGTTATAGTCGTAGCTGTAATTAGTTGTGACAGTTATGAATTACCTTACGGTTGTTAAACATAAGCCAATTATTTTTCTAAATACTAAAAATTCATTTCAAACATGAGAAAATATATTAAATAAACAAACAGTTGGACAGATAGAGAAAATCACATGCCCTACAATTACCATGACTAGAAAAACTCCATACCCCATGCCCAAAGTTCTGTATGTTAAGGATTGCGGGGTACCTCAAGGATAGACATTTGGACCCTATAATACTACGATCTTTCCGAAAAGGTTCTAAAGATAAATGTTCTTTTAAGAATTCATTCGAATTAATATAAAAAGCACATATGTATTGACCTTAATTATTATTATTATTATTATTATTATTATTATTATTATTATTATTATTATTATTATTCAGAATAATAATAATAATAATAATAATAATAATAATAATAATAATAATAATAATAATAATAATAATAATAATATGTAAATCTTACGAATATCAGGCTACTGAATAGCATAAATTTAGCATGCGATAGCAACAAGTTATTTGTTTGAAATCTACTAACTTTGAAAAAAAAAAAAATTATGGACGACTAAGGCTAAAGTATAAGTAAACTAAAAGGTAAATTATAAAGAAAACGTAACAAGACTTAAACTTCTCAAGCTTAGTTCCTCTAACAAGTAACTGAGAGCCATCACTGGTTGTGGATTATTCCGCCCTAAAATGACCTTAAATTGTGAATATTATTTACTAATTTTTTCCTCTTGTTGCACAATGGGAGTTGTTCAACAAATAACCCTTTTTTTACATCGATGAAAACTGGTGTTGTGAACTGAGTTTATTTCTTTCTAAGATGATTTTATTTCATTAAAACTATCATCAAATGATTTTACTCATTTTTAGGACTTAAAGTTTTTGTTTTTTATTATTGAGAGGCATCGATGTCTAATCAAATTTGACAGAATGTACTGATAATACATCTTTACTTTCCCTAACTGAGAATTCTAGTCTGTGGAATCTTGCACTGCAAATTAATTAATGACGTTCAATAATAATAATAATAATAATAATAATAATAATAATAATAATAATAATAATAATAATAATAATAATAATAATGATGATAATAATAATAATAATAATAATAATAATAATAGATATTATTATTATTACTATTATTTTTATTACCGTGGATATACCTAAGACTCTTTGCACTGTCTCTAAAAATCACGCCTAGTCAACAAATTTATGCATGCACAAAGCGGGTTGTGCATGCATAATTCTACGTCACAAACCCTCCCCGAGTACGTATTATTTCTCGCACGTACAGCTTAAGCACGTGCAATATCATTCCCAAATCTCGCCGGGCGCGTTTCCGCATCTGAGCCGAATACATACATACGTACGGCCGTAACTGCGTTTGCAGAACCGGGGCAATTTATACACTGCATATAAATCTATTTCTCAACCTCTGCTCCCCCTTATGTACTGTATACGAATCTCCTGTTTCTAAATCCCTCTCTCTCTCTCTCTCTCTCTCTCTTCCTTTATTTGTTTTTAGTTGCTGTCTACTGCTTATTCTTTCCTCTACACCCCACCAGTCCTCCCCAAAATCTTCTATGAATGTCTCTCTCTCTCTCTCTCTCTCTCTCTCTCTCTCTCTCTCTCTCTCTCTCTCTCTCTTCCTTTATTGGTTCGTTGCTTTCTACTCTTTACTCTTTCCTCTACAACCCCACCGGTTTTTCCCAAAACCTTCTACGAATATCCTCTCTCTCTCTCTCTCTCTCTCTCTTCCCCTCCTCTCTCTCTCTCTCTCTCTCTCTCTCTCTCTCTCTCTCTCTCTTCCTTTATTTGTTTTTAGTTGCTTTCTAGTCCTTTCTTTTTCCTCTATACTCACCAGTTCTCCCCAAAACCTTCTACGAATCTCCTCTCTCTCTCTCTCTCTCTCTCTCTCTCTCTCTCTCTCTCTCTCTCTCTCTCTCTCTCTCTTCATTTATTTGCTTTTAGTTGCTTTCTACTCCTTTCTTTTCCCTCTATACCCCACCAGTCCTCCACAAAACCTTCTACGAATCTCCTCTTTCTAAATCCCCCCCGTCTCTCTCCCTCTCTCTCTCTCTCTCCCTTCCTTTATTGGTTTTTAGTTGCCTTCTACTGCACACTCTTCACTCTATAGTCCTCTACCAGTTCTCCCCACCCCCACCCCAACCCCAAACTTCCCATAGCCGACAGGATGTAATTTGCTTTCAAGGCAAATTTACATAAAACAATGGAATAGTTGCTCACTGCCACCGTGGCCACACGTGGTCCGGAATAACTTGGAACCAGGAATAAAGGCCGGACAGAAACTAGGAATATTACAGGATTCCCGTACAGTAAAACTGTAAGGAGAAAGACTTGGAAATATTCCCTGGGAGAGAGAATGTGGGTATGTGCGGTGTGTAGAGCAAATAAAATAATGCAGGGGATTAGAGAAAACTTTACCATTTGTCCAAAGATGAGATTTTAATGGTCATAAATGAAAATGCTAGTGGTTTTATATATAAGTATATACTGTAATTACATATATATATATACATACATGTATATGTATATATATATATATATATATATATATATATATATATATATATATATATATATATATATATATATATATATATATATATATATAAATGCATAAACTGCAATGACCAAAAAAAGCAAAGTACACAGCAGTTAATATTCAATAAATACGTCATCCGGTTAATGGAAACGACAGACAAATAAAACAGCCAAAGAATTAACTACTGTGTACTTAATCTTTTCCGGTTATTGCATTTATGCATAAAACTGAGATATAGCAAAGTTAGTAGCTAGGAAGAAAATTAAAATTAACATTCATGAGTGGCGGCAAAACTCATGAATAACACACAAAACTCATTTTATACCCGAAAACCTAAACACACACACACACACATACAACCCCTGCAATCTAAAACACTGTGGCACAATAATACGTATCCCCTCAAAAATCGGGGCAATTCTATGGTGCATCACTATACTGTGACTGGAAATAATGAAATGATAAAAAGTAAAAAGTCACGATTATGTATTTGAGCAAGACATTATTTATTCAAATACAAAAATGGTTACAAAAAGGAGCTTTCGACCGTTTGCACGATGGTCGAAAGTTTTTTGTAACCACTTTTTAGTTTTCTGAAAAGAAAACTATTGTGCCGGCTTTGTCTGTCCGTCCGCACTTTTTCTGTCCGTCTTCAGAACTTAAAAACTACTGAGGCTAGAGGGCTGCAAATTGGTATGTTGATCATCCACCCTCCAATCATCAAACATACCAAATTGCAGCCCTCTAGTCTCTGTAGTTTTTATTTGATTTAAGGTCAAAGTTAGCCGTACTCGTGCTTCTGGCAACGAGAAAAGCTACGCCACAACCGGGTCGTGGTTAAAAGTTTTAATGGGCCGCGGCTCATACAGCATTATACCGAGACCACCGAAAGGTAGATCTATTTTCGGTGGCCTTGATTATACGCTGTAGCGGCTGTACAGAAAACTCGATTGCGCCGAGGAAACTTCGGCGCATTTTTTTACTTGTTTATTTTGATATAAATAGTCTTGCTCATAAACATAACTGTGGCTTATTACTTATTACGGTGCGGTTTCAATTCCATGAACGCAGATATAAAAACCATTTTATCCATTTGAGAGGAATAATGTAAAATGGTGACATGGAAACATCTACGGCCAAAAAAAAAAAGAAAAAATAGAAAAAACTTCATCCTAAATGTTATTCCTAACGTAAGCACTTTTTTATAGCTTCCAATGGAAGACTGCGCTGCCAGTGAAAAAAAAAAAAAATAAAAACAAAACTACCAGTGCTAAAAAAAAAAAAAAACCCGGTAGCGGCCATTACCGTGTTCATCCAATCAATACAGATTAAAGTAGCAAGCACTGATTAGAAAAATGAAATTTGATAGAAACTTTCCCAAGTTACGAAATTGGTTTATAAAATTATATGCTAAAGTATATACTACATATGCATGTACTGTTTTTATAGCTTTGAAAATGGGATTAAAAGTTAAAACGCTGCCTCGTGGAAATAAATGTCGAAACTGAGAGAAGATTGCTGGCTATTTAGTTTATATTACAAGGTGAATTTATATGCAGAGATTATGCTGTTGAATATACACACGCATAAATAAATAAATAAATAAATAAATAAATAAATATATACAGTATATTATATATACATATATATTATACACATATATATACCTATTATATATGTATATATTATATATGCATATATCATACATATAGATATACCTATTACATATATACATATATTATACATTTATATATATATATATATATATATATATATATATATATATATATATATATATATATATATATATACATACATATATATATATATATATATATATATATATATATATATATATATATATATGTAAAAGTATATCTTAATATATATATGTATATGTATATATTATATATACACATATGTGTGTGTGTGTGATTGCGCGCGTGCGCGTGTATATGCGCAAGAACCACTACACAACAGAAAGGAAAAAAAAAATTAGTACAACCTCACTGAACTCTTACAACCAATACCGCACTCCATTCTTGATTCCAGCACGGACTTACAACACATACTAAGGATTACCAGCAAACGAGAACAAAGCAGAGAAAAACGAACCTAAACTACGGTCAGGGAGCAAGTGGAATTGGGGTGGACGGTGGGGCTGGTTTAGGAAGGGGTTTGGAAGGCGGGGAGGGAGGGTCATTTAGTAATATCAGGTTACGCCTTGAATACATAATGGGTTGGGAAACGCTAAACGGTTTCCCTGGCCTAGAGAGGTGATTTTATTATTATCTTAGTATATTATTATTATTATTATTATTATTATTATTATTATTATTATTATTATTATCATTATTCAGAAGATGAACCTTATTTATATGGAGCAAGCCCACCGCAGGGGGCACTGACTTGAAATTCAAGCTTCCAAAGAATAATAATAATAATTATAATAATAATGATAATAATAATATTATTATTATTATTATTATTATTATTATTATTATTATTATTATTATTCAGAAGATGAACCCTATTCATATGGAACAAGCCCACCACAGGGGCCATTGACTTGAAATTAAAGCTTCCAAAGAATATTATTATTATTATTATTATTATTATTATTATTATTATTATTATTATTATTATTATTATTCAGAAGTTGAACCCTATTCATATGGAACAAGCCCACCAAAGGGGCCATTGACTTGAAATTCAAGCTTCCAAAGAATATTATTATTATTATTATTATTATTATTATTATTATTATTATTATTATTATTATTATTCAGAAGATGAACCCTATTCATATGAAACAAGCCCACCACAGGGGCCACTGACTTGAAATTCAAGCTTCCAAAGAATATCAAGGTGTTCATTAGGAAGAAGTAAGAGGAGGTAATGGGAAACACAGAAAGAAGAGATCCCACTTATTAAAAAAGAAAAAAATAAATTATTAGATTAATAAACAAATAAAAACGTGTTACTTACGTAAACAGACGTATGTGTAAATATGTGTGCGCACATATTTACAAACAAAACGACGTAAGTTCCCACATTTGTAAAGACCTTCTATTAATCGGTTTAACTCTGACGTCACGTTTTTTTTTTTTTAAATAGCCTGGCCCATACAATGACGTCTGGCGTTGCTGCCAGAATTTTTGGTGTTATGCATTTCATGCTCCAATTACGCGTGTCCTTGAAATAGGTATCAGTAATACAGTTATGCGTCATTTGTTCTTTATGCTGAAAATCAAAAGTTAGATGCGCATGTCCCTGATTGCACAACTTTGCAATTGTGTGTGTATATATATATATATATATATATATATATATATATATATATATATATATATATATATATATATATATATATATATATTGTATATATATATACATATATATATATATATATGTATATATACACACACACACACACACACACATATATATATATATATATATATATATATATATATATATATATATATATATATCACCGATCCATTGCACCAAATTTTTTTCGCTGAAAAACAGGCCATAAATATATAAATGAGTTAATTCGTTTATTTGTAATCAAATGCAATTCCAAAAAAACCTGGATGAGAGAGAGAGAGAGAGAGAGAGAGAGAGAGAGAGAGAGAGAGAGAGAGAGAGGTGTATAACTTTATTTTCCTAACTTAATATCGTTCGAATCCTCAGCATTACATGGATGTTCCATTGAGGTCTGGTACACGGGGTGGGGGAATGGGAACTGGGGGGGGGATTGTCCTCCAGGGGGAAAACCGCCCCCCCCCCTCTTGCTCCTCTTCCCCTTCCTGCTAAACCCCTTCACGGCAAACCTCACGCATGGAGAGCTGCCGCAAGTGAAGGCATTATTGCGCTGGTTCCCCGGATGTTCGCATATGTCACGCCGAGGGATTGCGTGTAAACACGAACACGCCTGGAAGTTCATTTACAAAGTCGTAGTGGAACTCTCTTTGTTCCTTTTACAAGCTCTCTTTTTCTCTCTTTTTCTTTCCTCGCCGCTTCCCAAGTCTTCGTGGAATTCTCGTTGTTCCCTCTTGTTCCCTTTTCTAACTCTCTTTCTTTCTGTCCTCGCTTTCTTCGAAAGTCGTCGTGGAACTCTTGTGGTTCCACTTTCTTAACTCTTTTTCTTCCTTCACCTCTTCCAGAGTCGTCGTGGAACTCTTGTGGTTCCATTTTCTTGACTCTTTTTCTTTCTTCATTTCTTCCAAAGCCGTCGTGGAATTCTCACTGTAAATTTTTCTAACTTTTTTCCCGTCTTCATCTCCTCCAAAAGTCGTCGTGGAACTCTTGTTATTCCCTTTTCTAACTATTTTTCTTCCTTCACCTCTTCCAAAGTCGTCGTGGAATTCTCCTTGTTCCGTTTTTCTATTTTTTCCATCTTCATCTCTTCCAAAGTCGTCGTGGAATTCTCGTTGTTTCCTTTCCTAACCCTTTTTTTTTTTTTAGTCTACACCTCTTCCAGAGCCATCATGGAACGCTTGTTATACTCTTTTTCTAACTTTCTTCCCGTCTTCACATCTTCCAAAGTCATCGTGGAACTCTTGTAGTTCCATTTTCTTAACTCTTTCTCTTCCTTCACCTCTTCCAAAGTCGTCGTGCAACTCTCGTCGTTCCCTTTTTCTAACATTGTTTTTCCGTCATCTCTTCCAAAGTCGTCGTAGAATTCTCGTTGTTCCCTTTTTTAACTCTTTTTCTATCCTCGCCTCTTTCAAAGTCGTCGTGGAACTCTTGCGGTTCCATTTTCTAACTCTTTTTCCAACTTTATTTCTTCAAAAGCCATCATGGAACTCTCATTGTTCCCTTTTCTAACTTTTTTTTTCCACTCTTCATCTCTTCCAAAGTCATCGTGGAACTCTTGCGGTTCCATTTTCTAACTCTTTTTCTTCCTTCAGTTCTTCCAAAACCATCACGGAACTCTCGTTATTCCCTTTTCAAACTCTTTTTCTATCCTCACCTCTTCCGAATCTTGAGAATGCCGAGAGAGAAACTGAACGGATGGAAAATAGACGATTGTCACCTTTTTTTTTAGATCCGCCCGATTTCCCCCTTGAGAATATCTGGATCATTATGACATAATCATAAATGTCATATATGATTCATCGCCTTAGTAACTGTTCCTCTGGGTAATTCATTTCCTTGATGATTGTACTTCTACGCAACCCATCACTCTGATAATTAGACTTCTAGGTAAATGATCGCCTCGATAATTATCCTTCCAGGTAATCGTTGCTTTGATAATTATACTTGTAGGTAAATCATCAACTTGATAATTATACTTGCAGGTATTCATCACCTTGATAATAATACTTCTAGATAATCATCACCTTGATAATTATACTTATAAGCAAATAATCAATTTGATAATCATCCTCTGGGTAATCGTCGCCTTGATAATTGTATGTATAAGTAAATCACTATCTTAAAAGTAAGTCACTACCTTGATCATTATATCACTACATATATATATATATATATATATATATATATATATATATATATATATATATATATATATATATATACTGTATATATATATGTATATATATAACCAATCTCCTTCAATAATTATACCTTCAAGTAGTATAATTATCACCTTGTTAACCATTCCTTGCTAATTCGGGCCTTCATACTTAATTCCATCTCTAATCCCATCGAATCCCACTTCAAAAAGAAACAATTATAGCAAGCTTTTACAACTTTAGTGGGCTCACTAACTCTGAATTAAATTTTTTGTTTATATTTTGTTATGTTATTATTATTAGTATTATTATTATTATTATTATTATTATTATTATTATTATTATTATTATTATTCAGAAGATAAACCCTATTCATATGGAACAAGCCCACCAAAGGGGCCACTGACTTGAAATTCGAGCTTCCAAAGAATATTATGATGTTAATTAGGAAGACATAAGAGGAGGTAAAGTTAAATACGGAAAGAAGAGATCTCACTTTTCAAAAAAGAAAAAAAAACTAATAAATCACTAAATAAATAAAAATGATTAAAATGTTAGAAATGCATTGCACCTTCGCTTGAGGTGGTCTCAAAATTATAGGCAGTACTGACCAACTGCTAAATACGTGTGCTTAATACATTTAACTACATACACGACCGTTACTGACATTTACGGGGACATTACCATTCATCATGAACTCTCAAACCCTCGACATTTAGAGATGACGTGCCCCATTGCAATCAGAGGTGGGTTTGAATGAACCATACGTTGAATTTCGACCATAACGATCCATGGTAGCTTATGTCGGGTTTCCAAAGCTGTTTGTTTACAATTTCAAGAACGGCGAAGCACGGCAGCGGAATAACAAACTAATAAGCACTGTTTGTGCTTGAAGGTATGATAGTATTTCACACAAGAGATATTCTAAATTTGGCCTCCAGTCAGGGATGCAGTTGGAGAGATGAAAGCATAACCAATAACCTTGTTATTATTGTTGTTATTATTATTTCAAAAAAATACTCATAGTGTTCTCGAACGTTTTCTGTACAGATTTAGCTTTAAATATATGTACATATACGTAACTGTGGACTTGTTTTTCCATTATTATTATTATTATTATTATTATTATTATTATTATTATTAATCATGAGGTACAAACCATGCATACCCAAACAAAATAGATGTATCAGATGCAAAACTGAAAGTTTCGAAAAACAGTTACTGCAAAATTTACCGCAATAAAATAACAAAGCTTTTACTTCCTTTTTGTCACAAAGGCTTATTTTCAATTTTTTCCCACCTCTTCTGGACGAGAACAGAGAAGGGCAATACACACACACACACACACACACACACACACACACACACACACACACACACATATATATATATATATATATATATATATATATATATATATATATATATATATATATATATATATATATATATACACACATCTGTATATATACATATATATCTTATATATATATAATATAAACACATGTATGTATATATACGTGTCGTGTGCTTGTGTAAGTTTGTGTACGTCGGTATTTCATCAGGAACCCATCCTCGATATCTCATTCTACACCAATATAGTTTTAGCGAATTTAAAATTCTTCTCTACCGTTACACCAACAACCAACAAACACAATTTTATATAAAAAAAAAATAAAATCCCAACGAGGAAAAGACAAGTATCAGTGATTTCCATTTCAATTCCAGTTGTGTAAATCCAGGCGAGGGAATCCAGATGTGTAAATCCAGCCTAGGGAACCTAGTCTTGGAATCCCCACATTAACATAAGCCTGACATGGAGTCATCTTGAGAAGAGATAAGGAGGAAGAAGAGCCGGGGAGAGAGAGAGAGAGAGAGAGAGAGAGAGAGAGAGAGAGAGAGAGAGAGAGAGAGAGAGAGAGAGAGAGAGAGAGAGTAAATCCATTCTTTTAAGTTCTCCTCTTCATGCAGCCATACATATACTTCCTTTCTTTTAGAGAGAGAGAGAGAGAGAGAGAGAGAGAGAGAGAGAGAGAGAGAGAGAGAGAGAGAGAGGGTAACGAAATTACTTTTTTAGGTACTCCATTTCATGTCGCCAAACATATAGTGCCTTTCTTTTAAAGAGAGAGAGAGAGAGAGAGAGAGAGAGAGAGAGAGAGAGAGAGAGAGAGAGAGAGAGAGAGAGAGAGAGAGAGAGAGTAAATAACTTTTTTTAAGTACTCCATTTCATGACGCCAAACTTGTGCTGCCTGTTCTTAAAGAGAGAGAGAGAGAGAGAGAGAGAGAGAGAGAGAGAGAGAGAGAGAGAGAGAGTAAATCCCTTCTCTTTAAAGTATATACTCCATTTCATGCAGCAATACATATAGTGCCTTTCTTTTAAAGAGAGAGAGAGAGAGAGAGAGAGAGAGAGAGAGAGAGAGAGAGAGAGAGAGAGAGAGAGTCTGGGGCAACTTTAGTGACGCCATATTTATAATTAAGATTCTCACAGACTACTTCGAGACGTCCGTTTTCTAAGGAGTTATGTAAAACTTTCAAGGCGGTGTGGAAACGTCTCGGGGGAAGGAAGAGAGTGGGGGGGGGAGGGGTCAAACAGCGGCCATTAACACGGAGAGAGAGAGAGAGAGAGAGAGAGAGAGAGAGAGAGAGAGACAGGGTGTGCTTATCTCATTAAATTGGCTCCAGAGAATGAAAAAAACGGCGACTACTGAGAGAGAGAGAGAGAGAGAGAGAGAGAGAGAGAGAGAGAGAGAGAGAGAGAGAGAGAGAGAGAGCATTCGTCATCTCTCATTAAATTGGCTCCAGAGGATGAATAAAGTCAGCAACTACTGAGAGAGAGAGAGAGAGAGAGAGAGAGAGAGAGAGAGAGAGAGAGGGAGAGAGAGCATGTGCTTATCTCTCATTATCTCGAACTCCTGTTGTCCCGAGCCTCTCTTACATTACCACTATTTCCGATAAGCAAATAGATCATTATCCAATGAGAAGCAAAGATTTCAAAGAATGTTAAGTGATCAACTTGTAAAATAACTAATCATTATAAACAGAAAAATAACTAAGAAACTAATCAACAGGAACCTTCTAAGTCTTCCCACGACAGCAAAGGGTTTAGCACGAAAGGAACGCGACTCTGAAGCCCTTTTTTCTGAACTTTGTCTACTTGTATCTACTGAAATAGAATATAGAGTTTAGGCCAAAGGCCAAGCGCTGGGACCTAAATGCGCCGAAGTTTCTTCGGCGCAATCGAGTTTTCTTTTGATCGTATGGTCAAGTCCACCGAAAAGTTCTATCTTTCGGTGGTCCCGGTATAATGCTGTATGAGCCGCCCCCCATAAAGCTTCGACCAAGGCTCGGTGGTGGCCTGTCCTATATCGTTTCCAGATGCACGATTATGTCTAACTTTAACCTTAAATAAAAATAAAAAACTACTGAGGCTAGAGGGATACAATTTGGTGCGTTTGATGATTGGAGGGTGGATGATCAACATTACCAATTCGCACTCCTATAGCCTCAGAAGTTTTTAAGATCTGAGGGCGGACGGACAGACAAAACCGGCACAATAATTTTTTTTTTTTTACAGAAAATTAAAAGAAATTGCAGGTAATAGTCAAAAGATACCTAAAAAAAAAAAAGAAATAAAACGAAAAATCTCCGAAAGCGAGAAGACACTCGTCCAAATCCGATTTTCCATACTCAAGTGGGATTGCTGTAACGCTCCAGGACCTTCCCTTTAAAAAAAAAAAAACAAGGTGGTGGAGGGAAGAGAGAAAAAGAGAAAGAATATGCAATAAAAGAAAAAAATAAAAAAAACACCCAAAAAAGAAATCCACTTACAGCGAATTTCCCAACAGACCTACGACCGACATCACTGTGGCAGATCAAAAACGCTCATGGAAGCGGCCCCCTCCCCTTAACCCCCACCCCACACCACCATCACCCCTAGGGTCATGACCCCACCCGACTCTTATCAGCATCCCCCCCCCTCCAACCCGCCTACCCTACCCTCCCCAACCATATGAATTCCCGGTACTCTTGCCCCCTTCCCTATTATTTATTTATACTCTGCTTGGTATTGTTTCTTTTAATTAAAATGGTTCTTGATATTTATCGCATTATTGTCCTGTGTTTACTAATTACGGTTTAGCTTCTATCTGGTTTACTGCAAAATTACATAACATGCACTCAGAAAATATGAATCTTTTCCAGTAACTATTTCTTGTCTAATTCCTAAATTGGTAAAGATGTCTGACTACAAATTAGCTAACAACAGCCTGATACACCTGACTGAGTTGATAAATTTTTTTTTTTTTTGTATCAATGCTTTGGAATTCTATCCCTCCCTCCATTCTTCAAGAGAAATGTCTGCCCTACTCCTCATTCGGGAATAAGCCCTGACTTTTCCCATGCTTCTATCATGTCTGGGCTAGCTGCGGGTACTCGGTTTTAGTCCTGCGTATATTCGCATAAAAAACTAAACACTTTCGAATTGGTCCGCCATTAAACCATTTTACCTTTACCCTATGCAAAAGTTTTTTAGTTAACAAAATATAAAATGAAATTTTTTCAGTGGCATAAAAAGAAAGCAAGCATTTTATCCATATTTATTCATACAATTCTGCAAGCCTTTTATTCATATTGATTCATAAAATTCGGCAAGCCTTTTAGTCATGTTGATTCATAAAATTCTGCAAGCCTTTTATTCATAATTATTCATAAAATTCTGCAAACATTTTAGTCATATTTATTCATAAAATTCTGCAAGCCTTTCATTCATATTTAATCATAAAATTCTGCAAGCCTTTTATCCACATTCATAAAATTCTGCAAGCCTTTCATTTATATTAATCACAAAATTCTGCAAGCCTTTTATTCATATATATTCACAAAATTCTGGAAGTCTTTCTTTGATATTTATTCATAAAATTCTGCAAGCCTTTTATTCATATTTACTCACAAAATTCTGCAAGCCTTTTATTCATATTTATTCTTAAAATTCTGCTAGCCTTTCATTCGTAAAATTCTGCAAGCCTTTTATTCTTATTTATTATTCATAAAATTCTGCGAGCCTTTCATTCACATTTATTCATAAAATTCTGCAAGCCTTTTATTCATATTTACTCACAAAATTCTGCAAATATTGTATTC